>NW_027136943.1:0-300000 GCF_040869045.1 Eurosta solidaginis
GATCATTTGGGGGCTCTTCCGGCATCATTTCTGGATGATTTTCGGGATCCGTCCGGGATATCGTCGGGTTCATTTGGTGACTTTTTCGGGATCATTTGGGGGCTCTTCCGGCATCATTTCTGGATGGTTTTCGGGATCCGTCCGGGATCTCGTCGCGGTCATTTGGGGACTTTTTCGGGATCATTTTGGGGCTCATCCGGCATCATTTCTGGATGGTTTTCGGGATCCGTCCGGGATCCCGTCGGGGTCATTTCGGGACTTTTTCGCGACTAATACGGGATCATTTGGGAACCCTTTCGGCATCATTTCTGGATGGTTTTCGGGATCCGTCCGGGATCCCGTCGGGGTCATTTCGGGACTTTTTCGCGACTAATACGGGATCATTTGGGAACCCTTTCGGCATCATTTCTGGAGGGTTTTCGGGATCCGTTCGGGATCCCATTAGGGTAATTTCGGGACTATTAGGGGATCATTTGGGAACCTTTCCGGCATCATTTCGGATAATTTTCGGGATCCGTCCGGGATGCCGACGAGGTCATTTCGGGGCTATTTCGGGATCATTTGGGATACCCACCGGCATCATTTCTGGATGGTTTTTGGGATTCGTCCGGGATCCCGTCGTGGTCCTTTCGGGACTTTTTTTCGACTAATACGCGATCATTTGCGGACCCTTTCGGCATCATTTCTGGATAGTTGTCGGGATCCCGTCACGGTCATTTCGGGACTATTGGGGGATCATTTGAGGACCTTTGCGGCATCATTTCTGTATTGTTTTCGGAATCCTTTCGGGATCCCGTCAGGGTCATTTTGGGACTTTTTCGGGATCATTTAAGGATGGCTTTCAGGATTCGTCCGGGAACCCGTCAGGGTAATTTCTGGACTTTTCCGAGACTATTTCGGGATCATTTTGGGACCTTCCCAAGATCATTTCTGGATGGATTTCGGGATTTGTCCGGGATGCCCTCAGGGTCATTTTGAGACTATTAGGTGAGCATTTGAGGACCGTTCCGGCATCACTTCTGGATGGTTTTCGGTATCCGTTCAGATTCCCGTCGGAATAATTGCGGGACTTTTTCGGGATCATTGGGGTCCCTTCCGACATCATTTCTGGATGGTTTTTGGGATTCGTCCGGCATCCCGTCGGGGTCATTTCGGGACTTTTTCTCGACTAATACGGGATCATTTGCGGGCCCTTTCGGTATCATTTCTGGATAGTTGTCGGGATCCGTTCGGGATCCCGTCAGGGTCTTTTCGGAACTATTGGGAGATCATTTGAGGACCTTTCCGGCATCATTTCTGGTTAGTTTTCGGGATCCTTTCCGGGTCCCATCAGGGTCATTTCGGGACTTTTTCGGCATTATTTAAGATTGGTTTTCAGGATTCGTCCGGGATCCGTCAGGGTAATTTCTGGACTTTTCCCAGACTATTTCGGGATAATTTTGGGACCATCCCAAGATCATTTCTGGATGGATTTCGGGATCTGTCCGGGATGCCGTCAGGGTCATTTTGAGACTATTAGGTGATCATTTGAGGACCTTTTCGGCATCACTTCTGGATGGTTTTCGGTATCCGCTCAGGATCCCGTCGGAATTATTGCGGGACTTTTTCGGGATCATTTGGTGTCCCTTCCGGCATCATTTCTGGATGGTTTTTGGGATTCGTCCGGCATCCCGTCGGGTTAATTTCGGGACTTTTTCTCGACTAATACGTGATCATTTGCGGGCCCTTTCGGCATCATTTCTAGATAGTTGTCGGGATCCGTTCGGGATCCCGTCAGGGTCTTTTCGGAACTATTAGGTGATCATTTGAGGACATTTCCGGCATCATTTCTGGATAGTTTTCGGGATCCTTTCGGGGTCCAGTCAGGGTCATTTCGGGACTTTTTCGGGATCATTTAGAGATGGCTTTCAGGATTCGTCCGGGAACCCGTCAGGGTAATTTCTGAACTTTTCCGAGACTATTTCTGGATAATTTTGGGACCTTCCCAAGATCATTTCTGGATGGATTTTGGGATCAGTCCGGGATGCGGTCAGGGTCATTTTGGTATTAGGTGATCATTTGAGGACCTTTCCGGCATCACTTCTGGATGGTTTTCGGTATCCGATCAGGATCCCCTCGGAATCATTGCGGGACTTTTTCGGGATCATTTGGGGTCCCTCCCAAGATCATTTCTGGATGGCTTTCGGGATCTGTCCGGGATCCCGTCAGGGTCATTTAGGGGTGCGTTCGAGATCCCGTCAGGGTCATTTCGGGACTTCTTCGGGACTATATCGGGATCATTTCTGGATGGTTTATGGGATCCGTCCATGACCCCTTAAGGGTCATTTCGGGACTATTAGGTGATCATTTGAGGATCTTTCCGGCATCACTTCTGGATGATTTTCGGTATCCGTTCGGGATCCCGTCGGAATCAATGCGGGACTTTTACGGAATCATTTGGGAGTCCTTCCGGCATCATTTCTGGATGGTTTTCGGGATTTCTCCGGGATCCCGTCGGGTTATTTCGGGACCTTTTCGGGGCTAATACGGGATCATTTGGGGATCCTCTAGGGGTCGTTTCGTGACTTTTTCTGTATTATTTCGGGATCATTTTGGGACCCTTTCGGCATAATTTCTTGATGGTTTGCCGGATCCATCAGGGTCATTTCGGGACCATTTTGGGATCATTTGGGGACCCTTCCGAGATCATTTCTGGATCCGTCTGGGATGCCGTAGCAGCCATTTCGGGATTTTTTGTTACTTTTCCGGGATAGTTTTTGCACCCTTCCGGGATCATTTCTGGATCTGTGCGGGATCCCATCTGGGTCAATTCCGGACTATTCCGGGATCATTTTGGAATCCTTCCGGAATCATTTCTGTATGGTTTTCGCGATCCATCGTGGATCCCCTCGGAGCCATTTCGGAACTTTTTCTGGAGTTAGTCGGGATAATTTAGGGACCCTTCCTGGATATTTTCTGGATGGTTTCTGAGATCCGCCCGGGAGCCCGTCAGGGTCATTTCGGAACCTTTTCGGGATCATTTTGGAATACCTTCAGGGATCATTTCTGTGTGGTTCTCTACATACGTCTAGAATCGTGTCGCTCTCATTTCGGGTTTTTTTGGGACTATTCGGGGAACTTTTGGAGACCCTTTCGGGGCATTTCTGGATGGTTTTCGGGATCCGTCCGCGATAGCGTTGGGGTCATTTCGTAGCTTTTCTGGATAATTTCGGGATCGTTTGGGATCCTATCAGGTTATCAGCTCATTTAGTTCTTTTTTTTACTCAATTACAAAAATAAAATGCATTAGACAGAAAACCAAATTTTAAACAGATAATAAGCAGGCTAACGCGAATAGCCCATATATTTAAAATTTTCCTTGCGGACGGGGCCGCGGGTAAAGGCTAGTATATATATATAGATGCGAATCTCCGCTACTTTTATGTCACAAAATCGATATTAAACAATATTTATCAAGACGTTCGATATTGTCTTGAATTTAACAATAAAGATCACGTCGGGGTCACCAAAAAATGTGTAGCCAACGAGCCTTTTCGATGGCTATTTTAATTTGCCGAAATAAAAAATGCAAATTTCTAATAAGCGTATAAATTTTATTGAAGCGATTTGAAATGCAGCCGGGTTCGATTTAGCCCGTGCACTCTGATTAGCGATTGAACAACGAATAAAAAAATGTAAATGTTAGGTGAAACTAATGAGAGCCTTTAGCAAAGGCAAAAGCAATAAACGAGATTAATTTGGATAAATTTGTGTATATGCACGTATGTATGTATATGCTAGTATGTATCTAAAATGAATTTGACTTCTCATTGCTTCGCAGAGCAATTTACAATGTATGTATGTATGTATGTAAAATGTATTAATTTGGAGTGGAGTTTGTCATATTATATTAACTGGACTGTGCTGCTAGCATTGTTCCGTTTTCGGCAGTGCCCAGCAAGCCAACAGCTAATGGTTCTGCTGTAGACAGTGCAGGCGTAACCAAACACAACCTTTGATCGTATTTTACAGTCGACAGTCAGTGTATAATTTTCAGTGGTACCAGCGATAATGTCGATAGTTTTTTTCGAATAACTTAAACAATCCGTGATGAATGCATTGATAATTTTACAGCACTATTTTCTGGCAGAATGTCTCTTATGCGCTCTTGATTCGTGTACTATTTCGTATCTGTGGTCTTCTTTTTTTCTGAGAATTGCTCCGGTGATCAACTGTGCGGCTGGTCCAGTTACTGATGAATGCTGTTCGCGGTAAAAATGTTAGGAGCTAACAGTCATTCGTCTACTGAAATTCTTTCCCACAGTTAAGTTAATCCATTAATGATTAAAGAAGTGGTTATTTTCGATTTAGAGCTCCGATGGGATTTCGGTTTCCAATGAATTTAAGGTCTAGCTTTTAAGTTTAATTTGGTTTCTGTATCAGGGTATCATTCGGCGCTGGTCGCACTTCCTGTGGCGGTGTGAGTATCTGTTGTGGTTGTAATTTAAATTTTGTTTCTGGTTCTGACCTCAATATCAATTATGGCAACCGGTACACTTTTGGGTTCAGCTCCAACCCCATATCCGGTACCAAATTTATGCTCTGTTCTTTACGTTACTATTCCGTACTCTGCTTCAATCTCACTTATGTTTCCAGCATCGGTTCCCGTGCGAGTATTGGTCTTTATAACAGTATCGGATTTGGCGTCGCCTTTGGCTTTATCTCGATTTCCTTGCAATGCTCAACTTCGGTTCAGGTGGAGTTATTGTTATTAGTTTCACCTTTGATTGAGGGAGGCTTCCATTTTATATCAAATGAGTTCAGAAGCCTATGGTTTTCGAAACAAATAGCAAATAATCCGAAATTTGCAGAGTGCAGCGTTCAGTGGTAATGCTTATATTCGCTCTGGAAGCTATGCATTATAAATTTTAACAAGGTTGAAATATAGTTAAAATGGACGATCTGCGATGAAGCGAAATAAGATTTTAACTTTATCTCTCTAGTCTAGAGTCTATACAACAAGTACTGTCTTTGAATACTATAGAAGTAGTCCACTGTCGTCTTCACGGATGGCTTCCTCTAAATTTATAGGCAATGGAGGTAGTGGCTTCTTCTCAGGGTATCTTTAACTATTTAAGGATAGGGCTGACGAGTTCTTAAAGCATGTAGCGTCTATAAGAAGAAATTAGCTGCCGGTCGTTGGCTGCTGTTGAGGAAATTCTTATTTACTGTGATACTAAAACATCGCTTAAAATCGTATAGGGCAGGAGCACTTCATATTTGGTGGTAGTCTACTTAAGACTGTCGTTAAACGACTTGGCTTCTCAGTACCTCATAGTGGTGATGCTGCTCTAAGTAAAAAAAACTAGTAAACTTACTAAGTGACATTGTTCCTCATGGAACGGAATGCTAATACGTGTCTGTTTTTCCCCAAAAAACCAAAAAGTCAATGCCAGATGAGCAATGTAACCCACGTACAAGGTGCCCAGATAAAGGTTCATAGTTAATTTTAATTATGTCGCTAGGTCCATTGAATAAGGCATAAACGTGCCACTGTATATAAGGAATGCACGGCAAATGCAATCTAGTAGCAACAAATGATTTCTGTCGAAGCTGTAGGGACAGAAAAGAGTTTAAAGTGTTGCGGTCTTTCGTTGGAGTTGTCCTGCTTTGGCTGGGTATGGTAAGTTTGATTTCGTACATATACACGCCAGTGGTATCAAAGTTGTTGTTAGCTAGACTAAGTTGATATGGGCGGCTACCAATAGGTTGCGGTGGCTTAACCTGTGACGAGCATACTCAGATAAAAAGTGAAATCGAATTGTGAATATTATTTCTTCAACTTAGATGAAAATTACGTAATTATAAATAAGAATTAGAAACTAAAAAAAAAACACATTGTAACATTTTAGGTATGGGTGACTGTATATAAACAAGTGCTTATATACGTATATTTACAACAAATATGCTCCTTCTAATACGCAGTCAGTGTTAAGCTCCTTTTCTTGCATGAACGTCGGCCTATCAATTTATTGTTCCTCTTATTACATATGTACGTGTATTCTTTTGTATATTATGTTGTGTTTATATTCACATTGTTGCAACACAATTAGGCTGTTTGGCATGTTTTTCGCGCGACACTTACCAAAAATGGCCACAAAATGCTACTCAACTTTAGCCGCCTCAGTCACCTCAAAACAAATCCAAAAATATTTGTATGCATACCAACATACACACTCTGGATGTTAATATGTTTGTGTGTACAACCTCTGCTGCGGGCTTCCATTCTAAAAATTTTTACTTGTAACAAGTGTTGTTGTACAACGTGTGATCGTTGTAATTTTGTTGCATGTGTTAATATGACAAGTTTGAGGTTGCCTTTTATGCAAGTTAGTGGCATTTGGCATGTGGCAAGTGGCAAGTTAGTTCCTACATTCATACTTACATATGTTTTATGTGTAATATCTATTACTAAGTATGTTTGTATAAATGTTGCATGCTTTCAATATGCGACTGATAAGCATGTGACATTTGGTACGCAAGGAAATGTCTGTTAGTATTAAATTGAGCAAATGAGGTTCGTTACTTAAAGTCTTTTGTTTCGCAATAACTGGTGAGTTATTTTTTTGAAGGTATTTTTCTGGTGTGAGTTTAAGTGACATAACAATACCGGTGTGATGTTGTTTGAAAGGTTTACAATTTTATGTATATATGTATATGTATGTGCAATAAGAACAATAGGAGTGTATTCTTAAAAGCATAACCTAATTACACTGATTCTAGTACGATATTTAAGAAAATGATAGTAACGACAAACTCTAAACTTGGTTGAAAAATAATAAAGGAACCTATGGCGGCTGAGAGATTCGTTCTTTCTATTCTCCAATTAACTACTATATTTATGGCACTGGTCTGTTGATTTCGAGGAAACTGAGATTTGCTACAGTGGATGCCGAACATTTACAGCGTTAGCGCAAATATTACTCCAAGGGAGCAAGAGGGAATTTAATGTGTTGTAAAACGATGAAGAACAAGAAAATTCTATACATTTGAATCAATTTGTGTTTGAAATTTTTTGTGAATTTATTGTTCACAGAAAAAGACTTTTCAGACCTTTTCCTTTCTATGGTGAAAAAGCATTCCCTGGAATTATGCCTGTGATGAATTACGTAGCCATATGTTAATCACTGAGTAATATTTGGAGTCTTTTTGATCAGGGTACAGCCAAGTTGCTTAATAGATTTTCTTTGACTTGGTACTCGATATTACTGTAGCTATTTTATTTTAAATTTTTAGGATTGTTAAATGTAAATTCAATATAAAAAAATTAAATGTATAATGAATTACCAAATATTTTTGATTTTAAATATATACACAGAATTCAAAAGTGTCTCGCAATACTAAAATTAAAAAAAAAAACAAAAAAAAAAAATTTATTCTACCCATAATCAAAAACTGATTCGCAATACTAAAATAAAAAAAAGTATGGACGGGACTGTCTTCGGCTGTGCAGAAGACTTCATACCTTTCATGAGTGGGGCTGAACAATAATCTTATCCCGTTCGTAATCTCCAAATAATAGGATGTATAAGATAGGAAATACATATATAGTGAACAGATGTACATACCTAAACGGTTTTTAAGATAAATATAAAATAAAAAACGGCAAAAACCCCCTTATCTGAAAGATTGGTTGTATGGGATATATATTTTATATAGCTCCGATCGAAATGATTTTTACAGGAAATCTTCTATGATATATTGGAATATATATCAACAAGATTAACGTTTTTATATTGGAAACTAAGGGAGAAATGGCAAAAATCTTCCTATCTAAACGATCGGTTATATGGGATATATATTATATTTAGCTCCGATCGAATTGATTTTTTCATGAAATCTTCTATTATATATTAGAATAAATATCACCAAGTTTAACGTTTTTATATTGGAAATTAAGGAAGAAATGGCTAAAAATCTTTCTATCTGAACGATCGGTTGTATGGGCTATATTATATATATCTCCGATCGAAATGATTTTTTCATGAAATCGTCTATGATATATTAGAATAGATATCACCAAGTTTAACATTTTTACATTGGAAATTAAGGGAGAAATTGCCAAAAATCTTTCTATCTGAACGATCGGTTGTATGGGATATATACTATATATACCTCCGATCAAAGTGATTTTTTCAGTATATTATCTATGATATATTGGAATATATATCACGGAGTTTCACGTTTAGAATTTCTAAATTGCCGCAGAAATGGCCAAAATCGTCTTATCTGAACGATCGGTTGTATGCGAGATATATGTTATAGTGGTCCGATCCTACCGGATCCGACAAATGTCTAATAGAATACAAAAATGTATCTTTGTGCCAAATTTCATTGAGATATCTCAAAATTTGAGAGACTAGTTTGCGTTCAAACAGACAGACGGACGGACAGACAGACGGACATGGCTATATCAACTCAGTTCGTCACCCTGATCAATTCGGTATACTTAATGGTGAGTCTATCTTCTATATTTCTCAACCTTACAAACATCGGACCAAAGTTAATATACCATTTCATGTTCATGAAAGGTATAATAAAAAACGCGAAACTTTTCGAACCATAAAACCGAGTACATTGCATAGTATATAACCCTAAATATAGAAATAAATTAATCAAGTTTTGAAGAAATGTGGGAAAATGAGTTAACGGTAAAAATGTGTACATTACATTTTTTTATTTGCTATAACTTTTTTGTTTAAGACTTTGTGAAAAAATACTCATATATAAAAACGTCATGTAATGAGACTTAAAATGCTTCCCCATCAAAGTTTTTGTGTTATTAACTAATATTTTTTTCATTTCCCTAAGTCCACTGAAATCCAAATCCAGACCACTGTGCGCCATCCTGCCACATGATGGAAAGCCGTTTTATAACTTGATGAATTAAATTGTGTTATAACGATCTATTTAGTACTGGAGGCGATGTATTGAAGAAGGCTGTAAGAAATTACTATCAGTGTTTAGGCCAGCAGGCTAACCCCAAAGGAAAATTAAGGGCCGGCCACCCTAATGCAATTTAATAAAAAACCGCTTATTTATTACGGCCGTTATCACTTATACTAAAATAAAAATTGACGTTTCGTTAAGTTAACCCGCCAAAGGCCTGTTAGCTTTGGGGGGTAAACGGAACGCGTGGAATGGAACTCGGTCAATGGGATTGAAGCATCCACAGTTTACGCACGCTCGAACGTCTTGAAGCCGCAAGTTTAAGCCACATCAAACGTCACACCGCCAGAAAGTAGAGTCCCTGAGTATATTAAAGAAAGTAGTTTGGAGATCGCCAACTCAAGTTTTCAATCAGTGTAACTTAAAACCAGAGATTGTCGCCTTGATAATTTTTAATAATTCCAATTTAGGCGTAAATTTCAAAATCTGCGAGAATATGATAAGGAGATTTGATAATACGTAAAACAGGTGTCATATTGGACGCTATAGCATCATGTCATCTAAACACCTGAAGCTCCTCGTTAACTCCTGGGCGGCGGTTATGTTGTTGTTGTTGCTGACTCAAGGTTTTGGGGTTGTTCTCGATGTTGATGGGCCTTTGTCGGATATAGATCCGATACATTCCAGTAACAAGCACTATTACGGTATACGCCCGACCATCTGGAGATAAGCGAAAATTTCGAGGCTCAAGGGAAAATACTGAAAAGAACTATGGCGTGAATTGGGAAACTAGTTTGGCCTTAATCTCTTCTGGCGTAATTCGCTAAAATTTTTTTTTATCTCAATGTTTGGACATATTGATGGGTGGTGAGTGCGTAATTTACCTGCTCTAAATAATTTCTCAAACGTAATATTACCATTGTTACTTCTTGTTAGTCCGATGATATTTTCCAATTTATTAAATTCAGGAACCGGGCTCGTCATATACTTTGCTCCTTAGCAGTCAGCAAGAATGTTTCCTCCAAACTAAAGAAAACTCCGCACATCTGTATTAAAATCGAACCGCTAACTTTCTTCATTGTTTCGATCATCCTATAAATGAAGATATTTTCTCTCACATCTTTTCACTTTTTTGAGGCAAAGTGAAATCCCTAATCGAACATTTACAGCGTTTGCTCAAATATTGCTCCAAGGGAGCAAGAGGGAATTTAATGTTTTGTGAAACGATATATGGTGAAAAAGAATTCCCTGGAATTATGCCTATGATTAATCACGTGGCCATATGTTAATAATTGAGTAATATTTTCGGTTGAGTCTTTTTGATCAGGGGACAGCCAATTTGCTTAATAGATTTTCTTTGACCTGGTACTCGATAATACTGTAGCTATTGTTCAAGCGGCGATGAAAACAATTAACCTCCTCAAACTGAAAGTTATTAAATCCTGGAGAACATCCACCATCGTTCTTAAGGTTAAACGTACTTTCTTTCGAGAGATTGAAAGAGAGCTCCCAAAAAACGGTATATTTTAAATTTCGCAATAAACAATAGACGATAGTTCAAAGTCTTCACTGAATATGTGAGGTTGATATACTCCTGTGGAGTCTCCACTACATTGGGATGGATAACCGGTAACTTAAGCATTGTTGCCGTCGCGACATTCAATCAGCGTCGGCTATTGCTGAATACTGCAATACCATACTTCCTGGCTTAACCCAACTATACTCTTTTTTGGCTCCCTGCTTTTAACGCCTTAAAGTATCGCGCAGCTGATCAAGTGCATTCTCGCGCTTCCAAATTCTTTCAGAAATACAGCAATGCTTCTCATCAAACGCGACCAAGTGAAAAAGGTCTTAAATTTTATTTGTATAATTTCAATTGCAGGTGATTGTGCAACAGGACTGCAGAGATTTACATTTCCTTGCCATTTTGTTAACCGTTACAAAGCAATGACTAAAACAGAAAAAAAACTGAAAACACCTAAAAGTGATTTTCTATTTCCTATTTACTGCCACCCAGTTTAGTTTTGAATTCCGTATGGCGAAAACAAAAACACATTTTCTTATCCACCGTCAAAAGGCCACCAGTAAACGAAAAACCAAAAAAGACATTTTTTGTTGCGACTTGTGAAAGTTGTTGCATATAACAAAAACTATAACACGAATTAAAACTAAATTAACAACAAAGTTGTAAAATATACTGCTTTTCATAATAAGGGCACCAACTTTTTTGACATGTACAGCTTAAACCTACTGGCAATCAGGCTTGAGATGTGGTCTTGAGATCTTCATCAGAAGTTTGGATTGAAGGTAACTTTGACCATCTACTAAGCCTTTGACATGAAACCCCATTTTAAGCAATAAAGTTCTAAAAGATATTTTTCCAGGACATCCTTCATTTAAAAAGGACTGAATAGGTCGGTGATCAGAAAAGTAGTGCTCATTAAGATCCGCTAACAGGAAGTTAGATCTGCTATTTACCTACTTGCAAGGATGAGATCCGAGACCTCCTGTCTGGTATTAAGAAAAATTCCTGACTCCTATAAATAGTCAGTTTTCAAGAAACTTTTACAGATCTCGTGTTTATATTCAAACTCCTCTAGATACAGAGGTATGCATTGGTATCGCCATGCGATGATACGCTGAAATAACTCACTGATTACATCAGTCCCACCCGACACTGACCGGCATTACATCGTATAAAATAATAGTTTAAATCCCATTCTTACTACCACTTAGGAAAGTTTCCAACTTGCTACCGTGCACTAAATGTATATATTCGCCCGTCTTTAAAACTGAAAATTTGATGTATGTACTGCCTCTCCTTGGGTCCAAGATAAGGACTACTCCTACCAGGAAACTCCTTGAGCGATGGAGTCCACCTGTTCACAGTTTAACGTCATCTCTCCGCACCTCCCGGGCTCTCTTTTTCTCTAGACCACTAAAGCTTTCTTCCCCGAATTTCCCTAGGACCTGCTACTCGGTGCTGATTTTCTATCACCTCTGCCTCCGACGTTATTGGTCGAAGCAATCATCCAATATGCCTCTAAGAATTCTGCAAATATGGCGTCCCTTTATTACAGTTGTTGGCATGCTTCGGTTTCCAAGAAGACTCTCCGCCTACTAGAAAATAAGAAATACGCTAGCTGGTACTAGCTACCACATCTAGGATGCAGTTTGAAATAGCTGCTAGCTAACTTAGAAACAGTAATTTCGGGTGGTGATCCCTGTGGGTATGAGTTCAAATTTACTCGTTGATCCTGCATTCGGCTCTTGTGTCCAACCTAAAGTTTACTAGATCTTCAGTGGCCAATTTTAGAGCTCTTTTCGGTACGTTTTTGGATGGCTTTAGAGACAATTTCGTAGAAGTATGTAAAATAGTAATTTTTGAAGTATTAATTTGTCTTCCTTATGCCCTCGCGCACAGTAAGGCCATGGGAGAAAGGGGGTTTTACCGAGTTGCCTCCTCAGGATCTGTTATTATCTGTGTAAGTCATCTAGTCATGATATCAACGCCAATAAACTTAATCCAAAATCTATCTTTTATATCGCCTCGAATTTGGAATGGTGAAATCGTCAAAGCACTACAACATGAGTAGTGATATAATTATGAAAATCAGTATAGAACGAAAATGCCAAAGAAAAAACAGTTCATTTCAGCTGCGCTCACCGCCTGCGCTTGCACTTGCGCTGCTTTTGATTTACACTGATAGCAGTTGGACCACCGCCAGGCGGTTACGATTGTCTTGCAAGCTTGGAACTTTGTTGAGGTTATTGCTGCTTACTTTTTTGTAATGCTAGACGCACCTGAATTGTGCTCATGTAACAACAAGCTGAGCTTCAGACTGCGGTTGTGGCCTATTGGTGGCGTCTTTGTATGCTTGGCGGTTACATTTGGCATTGTTGTGTATTATTATATTTAAGAAAAAAATTTTTTCGACCACATTCAGTAATTCGTATGCCAATAGAGCACATCAGTGTGTATTGTTTCAGCCGCCAGATTATGGTGCACGTTGAGTGAACATTTCAATTTTTACACCTGAAAAATTGTACAAACACTCGAGCTTCTTTTTCTATCGTTTAACCCTCCGATTAGCGGTGAATAAATTCAACACATCTTAGCGTTGTCGTCTGGCCAGACGAAATTCCACACTTTGAACTTTATCCACAAATATTTGAATTTTTATTAAAACTTTGAAGAAAACTCGTCACACACTGTGATTACCCAGAAATATGTTTGAATTTTTATTGATAAATTTTGAAATTTTTGGTCTTATAAGTTTAAAACTATGTTCGTCTAACCAACGCTAAAATGTGACATTATCAACTTTGGTACAAAAAAAGGGAAAATAAAAATAAAAAAATATCGATTTCCGAATTATTATAAAGACCGCCTCTAAACTTAAAAAGCCACTAAAGCTTTTCATGATCCGGTGAGTAGCAGTCAAGTTATTCACGAAAATAAAGCCTTCTCGTCTGGCCAGACGCCAAAATCTATCGGAGGTTAAACATATACACAAACAAACAAACGTACATATGTATTGCAATGACTACTGTCATTGTTGTTGATTAAATTGTTGCTGTTGCTGCTCTTCAATTGCTTTTTGTTGTTGTTTTATCAATTGTTGGTTGCGGTGGTTGCGGACTAAAAGCGTTGTGGTCACCGCATAAGGAACAATCAAAATTGAATTTATTCTGCTTGCCAACAGCAGCCTAGGAGCTGAGTTTTTTTTGTAGTTATAGCCTTTTGTTTTTCGGACTTTTCAGGTTCCATTTGAGATTTCAAACAATAGCTAATTCGGTTTTTTTTTTGTTTTTGTTGTTATAAAACAATTTTTTATGTACCAAATCAAAAACTTTTTTTTCTTGTTGTGCAATTGTAGGTGGTTTTGAAGAATATAATCAAGATTTTACTGTATATTAGTATGTACAACGGCATTTCGGTTGCACATTTTTACGTCAACATGGAGATTTGTGAAAACACTGCGATCAATTTGCAGATAAGCTGAATTACATGGTTAAAATAGACATTAAACAAAAGGCAATGCATTCACATTCAAGGAAGTTGTAAAGTGAGAAATTTGCCAATATTGAAGAAAATTTAAATAGTGGACCTTTTAGTTGAGCGTTAAACATTTGGGTAAGTATGCATTAAACTTTCCTGCAGGGGTGACATAAAACCAACGACCATAGCGTCAGTTGACCATATGACCACGTCAAATATCGATTTCCGATATCAATTTTAAATGGTTACAATTTAAATGCTATTTCCATTATGACCATTCAGCTTTTCTGAAATGGTCATAAGGACAATTAATATTGCTTGCCATCTTCACGTATTAATATGTTAGTAACTGGTAAACTTACAGTAAGTTATTATTATTTTCACTATATTTATACCTTTCATAAAAATGAAATGGTATATTAAGTTGATTTAGCCATGTCCGTCTGTCCGTCTGTCTGTTTGTATGCAAACTAGTCCCTCAATTTTTGAGATACATTTTGATAAAATTTTGTGAGCGGGTATATTTAGGTGTCCGATTAGACATTTGTCGGAACCGGCTGGATTGGACCACTATAGCATATATCCCAATACAACCCATTTTTAAGAAAAAGGGGTTTTTGTCGTATATTCCTCAATTTAGCAGGTTGAAGCTTCAAACTTCACCATATGCTTTCGTATATTGCACGTATTGTTGTCTGAAAAAATGGATGAGATTAGTAGTATATATAGGATATATCCCCCACAGCGGATTATTCAGATAAGAAGCTTTTCGTAATTACTGCCCAATTTTAATAGCTAGAAGCTTCAAATTTCACCAAAAGCTTACGTATATAACAAGTATTATTGCCTTAAAAAAAAAACGAAGAGATCGGTCGTATATATAGCATATGTCCCCTAGGGTGTCCCAAAAATATCAATGTCTGATTTTTGGAATGTATACTAGGGCGGGTCGATTTAAAAATCGCTCATTGCTCTGTGAAAATGTTATTCTAGGGATCAAAATAAGAAACTTTGCCGAAGGAACCATACCTCTAAAACGAATTCTGATGCCCCCCCCCCCTTTGCGTCGAACTTTTGGGTAGGGAAAATTTCAATTCTACCTGCTGTGTCTTGTGGTGGCTTAAAAAAAACAACACAAGCAATTTTACGATCTGCAATTGTGTCACAGTGATACCTTCATTTTTTAAAACGGTTGAATAAAAAACCCACACAACTATGTTTACGACATGCAAATGCATCACAGTGATGCCTTGGTTTTAAAAGGGGGTTGTAAAAACGATAATTTATAATAATTTTTTTTAATTTTTTTCTATTACTAAGTTAAATTCATTTTTTCATTTACATATGTTCTGACTAAATTAATTTCTAAAGAGAAAAATAAACTCCAAAAAGAAAAAACATAGGAATTTCAAAGTGGGATTTTTCAAAATTTGCCCCTACGACCCAAAGGGGGGGACATCAGAATTCGTTTTAGAGGTATGGTTCCTTCGGAAAAGTTTCTTATTTTGATCCCTAGAATATGATTTTCACAGAGCAATGGGCGATTTTTTTGCCTCCCCACAAATCGACCCTGCCTAATGTATACCCTCTTAATTTTTTTGTATGATTGCAATAGAGCTCTACATTCAACTTCATCCACATAGAGCAATGGCAAGCCGTGCCGACTTCCAGCGAAACATAGCGGTACTTGTAAAGCGAACGCAAGCTGACATGCTTGTGTGCTTGCAAATTCTTGCTATTTTTTCAGTTAGAACGTCATTATTGTTAATCAACATGTCAGAGGTATTGCGCAACTCTAAAAAAAATTTATATTTAATAGGAGATGTAATGCATCAAATAGCGGGTTCAAAAAAAAAAAAGTGAGTCTGTGTAGTTTTGAAAGTCGCTGTAATAACTATAATACAAAGTTTATTAGCTTATCATGAGAGAGTTAATTCTAATGAGTTATAACCGGTATGCAGAAGAATAACGATAAATGATGGTTCAGAAGAGTAACAACAGGAGTTAATGGTAGGAGGAGCATTAGCATACTAAGACTATAAATTTTGAATTTTGGTACATACAGCAGCGAATAGCAAACTTTTTGCAAACTTCGTCAATTAAGTTATTATTTTTTTGTTTTTCATTTCAGATATTTTAAGAATTCGAAAAAATCTTTATAAACGTTTAGAGCTTATTATTTGAAGTCCACGAAATGTTTCTAGGTCTGCAGTTTTGTAACCCAATCAGTTTTAAACTAACAAAGTACAAGTTTTATTCTCAATAACAAAAAAAAAAAAAAAAACACTTACCTAAAATTAGGAAAATATTTCCGAAATGCTTTTTTCCATTAAGAAAAATCTTAATTTATTGAGTAAGAGTTTTTAGTTTTCTGTATAAAATTTTTTATTTGTTTAATATTTAAATATATCTACCAGTTACCTAAGTTCTAAAGTTGAGCACATCCACTAGAAATCCATTCTGAAATCTTTTAAATTTTTATACTCAGCTGAGCAGAGCTCACAGAATATATTAACTTTATTCGCATAACGGTAATTATAGTTATATCAAAATGATTTTGGTGAAAAACGAAATTTATTTCCGCCCGTAAACACGATAACTTGAGTAAATTTTGAGGTGTCTTGATGAAATTTGGTGTGTAGGTTCCTGGGCACTCATCTCAGATCGCTATTTAAAATCAACGAAATCGGACTATAACCACGCCCACTTTTTCGATATCGAAAATTTCGAAAAATGAAAAAAAAAAATGCCATGATTCTATACCAAATATGTAAAAAGGGATGAAACATTGTAATTGGATTGGTTTTTGCGCAAAATATAACTTTAGGAAACACTTTGTAAAATGGGTGTGACACCATCCATATTAAGTATAATAAAATGAAAAAGTTCTGCAGGCGAAATCAAAAGCCCTTGGAGTCTTGGCAGGAACTCTGTTCGTGGTATTACATATATAAATAAATTAGCGGTACCCGACAGATGATATTCTGGGTCACCCTGGTCCACATTTTGGTCGATATCTCGAAAACGCCTTCTAATATAAAACTAACTCCCTTTTAAAACGCTCATTAATACCTTTAATTTGATACCCATATCGTACAAACACATTCAAGAGTCACCCCTGGTCCACCTTTATGGTGATTTCTCGAAAAGGCGCCCACTTATAGAACTAAGGCCCTTTCCCTTTTAAAATACTCATTAGCACCTTTCATTTGATTCCCATATCGTACAAACACATTCTAGAGTCACCCCTGGTCCACCTTTATGGCGAAATCTCGAAAAAGCGTCGATCTATAGAACTATGGCCCACTGCCTTTTAAAATACTCTTTAATTTCTTCCATTTGATACCCATGTCATACAAACACATTCCAGGGTTACCCTAGGTTCATTTTCCTACCTGGTGATATTCCCTTATTTTGTCTCCAGAGGCTCTCAGCTGAGTATGTAATGTTCGGTTACACCCAAACTTAGCCTTCCTTAGTTGTTTTATACAATTTTTACAATATTTAAGAAAGATATTCCTGTAACCAAAGAAAAAATTAGTTTTAATATTAAGAATTTTATTTGTCTAGAGTGAGGGAAGCATTTCCATGCAAACTTCATTTTTCCCTATTTTAATAGCTGTTTTCATCGCTTTTTGGATTTTTTTTTTATGAGTGCAGGTCTTTCAAAATTCGCGTTGGTTTTTGACAATTATTTTTCCGAAAGATATAGCTTATTTTCTTTCTTCCACTCTCTTTCCTTCTATATTTCCACTTATTTATACTCCCCTCCCCTTTTCTTCTTTCTCCTACTCCTTCTTAATTTCCGTTCATTTTTGAAACTTTGTCAAATTTTTTCTTGATCTTCCCCAACGAATTTCCTTGACTCTCACAATTTTCCTTGCTTTTCGGTTTCCTGTCTCACTCCTTTCCTTTCCAGTATGCTGTTCCTTCCTTTGCCGCTTAATTCCTCCTGTTCTTTCTTCTTATTCTTTTTCGCCTTCTTGTTGTAGCAATAAGGAAGCACCCGGTATCCTTGGGGACCTTCGTCGATGTTCAGTGTTTTTTGCCGGATAATAATCCATTATGTTCCGGAAAAATTCACCATTAATGTACAAGCCCGTCCATTTCGGGAACGATATGAAATGACCTGGTTATATGTATCTTGGAGATCATACAACCCTCACTTTTTGAGAGGAGCTCGAGGTCGCCAAGGGTTGCCTGCTAAATTAGCGGTACTAGCCACGTGAAAGTGAGGTTGACAATTGTGTTAGATAAGCTATAAATTGCTCTGGATACTACTTGAACGTTTTGCGCTAAAAACCCTCTTTGAATCGCATCCTCCTCTTCCTCTTCTTTTTTTCCACTCAACCGTCTTTTTTTCACTTTTCAATAACGAAAAATGCCACTGAATATGGCATAACGCCGAACCCGGTTTGCCTTCAAAAGAAATTTGACAAGAGATGACGGAAAATCGTTCCAATATATATACATCAATTATCTACCCTGACGGAATATTAAATAAACAAAATTAATCAGTTCTGCACCTTGCTTTCTCGTTCCATTTCCTGCTCTTACCCCCTACCAGTATCCTAATCTTCTTACTTAACTCGCTATCTCTACTTTCCCATCCCTCCTATCTATTGCAGTTGTTGCGGATATATGACCTTTGCGGTTTTTCCATAGAAAATGTCTAGGCACTGGTAAAAAATATTTTTAAAAGTACATGCTTCTACATCTATTGGCGGTTTATTTTCTGGAAAGCATTTTACAATAATGTTGCCCTCTTAAAATCGAATGGCTATTTCTTTTCTGAAAATAATGTCACCCTGTTGGCTTTTCTCAGCTCTTGCTTCCATAAAAATTTTCCAATATAATTAATAAAATTTTTATAAATCAGACTTCATAAAACTCAACGAATTGATTGCTACTCATGACTGGTCAGATCTTTATTCGTGTAACGAAGTCGACTCAGCGACTTCATTATTCTGCGGTCTTCTTGATGGCTTCTTTGAAAGCTGTGTTTCCCTTCGATGTGTTAGTGTTGGAACAAGTAAACCACCTTGGTTCACAAGACAATTTATAAGACTCAATAACATAAAATCTAGGATTTATAAACGTTTCAAGAGATGAGGATCTTCTGCCGATTTTTCTAAATATTCAGTTGCTCGTTGCAACTTTCATTGTCTAAACCAACAATGTTATAAATTGTACTTAAACAGTTGTAAATTTCAATTTTTCAACAATCCGAAAAGATTTTATAGTTTCGTTAATTTTAAGAGGAAAACATGTGGTTTTCCAGCTACCTTTTCTTTTGATTCGGCGGCCACCGTGGTGTGATGGTAGCGTGCTCCGCCTATCACACCGTATACCCTGGGTTCAACTCCCGGGCAAAGCAACATCAAAATTTTAGAAATAAGATTTTTCAATTAAAAGACAATTTTTCTAAGCGGGGTCGCCCCTCGGCAGTGTCTGGCAAGCGCTCCGATTGTATTTCTGCCATGAAAAGCTCTCAGTGAAAACTCATCTGCCTTGCAGATGCCGTTCGGAGTCGGCATAAAACATGTAGGTCCCGTCCGGCCAATTTGTAGGGAAAAATCAAGAGGAGCACGACGCAAATTGGAAGAGAAGCCCGGCCTTAGATCTCTTCGGAGGTTATCGCGCCTTACATTTATTTTTTTTTTATTTCTTTTGATTGCAAGAATGCCAGTTCTGATATTGACATTACGGAATTATTTGCAAAATTCTTCAAGTCGACCTACTCATCCAAACGTCCCGGTCAATACTCGTACAACTTGGAAAGTTTCAATTGTATTCCTAATCCAGTAATTGATAAGAATTCTGTTCTTCAGAGCCTTCTAAGTTTGAAAACAATTTTTTCTCCGGGTCCAGATGGTGTTCCTAGTTGTGTACTCAAATACTGTGCAGTTAACTTATTTGAGCTGATACATAAATTATTCCAATTATCTATGGAATCTGCAACTTTTCCATTGATTTGGAAGAAATCATTTATTATACCTTTGCACAAAAGGTAGTAAGTCTAGTGTCGAGAACAACAGAGGTATAGCTAAGCTTTCAGCTATTCCCAAAACATTTGAGCGAATAATTACATGTCAACTTCAACACATGTGTAGCTCCATGCTATCGCCCTGCCAGCATGGAGTTGTGCCCTGTAGATCAACTAATACCAACTTGTTAGAGTTTACTTCTTTTGTAATGGATGGATTTTTAAACAATAGGCAAACGGATGTGATCTATACCGAATTCAGTAAAGCGTTTGACTCTGCCAATAAGAGCTTTTAGTTTACAAACTTGATTTACTTGGATTTTTGAAGCATTTACTTGTATGACTCGAAAGCTATCTCACGAATTGGACTCAACAAGTTTTGTTTAAAAACAGTCTTTCTAGGTTGTTTGATGTAACATCTGGTGTGCCTCAGGGTAGTCATTTGGGTCCGTTACTTTTAACCTTGTTTATAAATGACTTACAACAAACTCTCATACATTCCCGAACTCTTATGTATGCGGATGATTTTAAACTTTGTTACTCATACTTGCTTTCGCAGTCTTCCCGTGTGGAGTTTCTTCAGGCAGACTTGGTGGACAAATGCGTGGTGGCAACGGCGCGCACCCACGAATTTGTTAAATATTAGTTAAGGCGAAAAAAGGGAAGAAAATAAAAACACCAAAAAGGTTTCGTGTTAATAAAAAGGAATTCACAGTGTGTTTTTATTTATATAAATACAACAAGTGTTAAGAAAGGTTTTAACAAGTGTTGTGAAAATGAAAATATTAAATATATTTTAGGAAATTTACAACTTACGTGAACGTGGGATAACGTGTACCTTTGCTGGCTACTGGATTCAAAGAGGACGAGACTCTTTGCCACATGAGCCGATGAACCCACGATACAGCCCCTTCGTTGGGTTTCCCCCACTGACACATGCCTGTGTGTATAGTGATCACAAGAATATGTGGGTGGTACTAACGAAGGAAAATAATCAAAGAAAGTTATGTTACGAGGGGGGGAGATATATTTAGGCCTGTGGCCTAAACATACCGGCTCCCTTGCCCTAAGCAACAAAGAAAAAAAAAAATGAAAAGAAAAAAAGGAATGCCACGTGATCGCACGTCCAGTATGGCGTTATGTCGATGTGCAGATGCGGACTGCAAGTACTGCACGTCGCACGATGGACTTCGTGTCTCGTTGTCCTGTGAAGAAAAAGAAAATAGTTATTAAATATACGTACGTGATTTCTGATTCCGTGCAGTAATTACTTAGTTTTTTATGAAACGCTCTTATTTTTGGCAGGTTCCTGAGACTACCAGCCCGAATACGGTCGGTTGGGTCAGGAGACCGCCAACTGTTGTTGCTGGCGTTCCGCTCGCCATCACTTCGGCGTATAGATCAGCACCGAGTGTAAGCCGAACTGGCGATGAGCGGTAAAACTGGGGATCCGCAAGCCGCATGAATTCAAAAGGCGCGGCAATCTTCGGGTCCACATTAGACGGCGGACTCAAGCGGTAGTGGCCTGTGACCACAGAGGCGTGGTGACGTGCGTCGTTGACCCGAGCTTGCCGCGCAGAATAAGGGTGCATTGCCTTGGTCCTTGGCACTCCAAGTGGAGATCACGCACCAGCTCTGCATCAACGATTGTGCTGGTGGCGCAGGGATCAATGATAGCAGGAACCAGGTGTAGATGCCCCCGCGATTCGATGCGCACTATGGCCGTCGGCGCAATGGGCACGAAAGACCGCATGATGGGTGCTGGATTAGCTTGGAGCAGTCGGCCGGTTCGGAAGCCTTCCGGTGTACCCCGCGATAGTGCTCGTGTATTTTGGGCGTCAGAAGGGTATGGCGTCGACTTATATCACCGCTGCTGTTTTCCGCGTTTGGATGACTTGGTCGGGCCTCCTTGGAGTCCGGTGTCGCGGTGCTGCCAGTTGTCTCGTTCGTTTCGACGTTTACTTGCTTTCGCCGCGCTTCTTTCATGTTGTAACAGAGGCCGGAAGCTGTGCATCCCATGATTTACCGTTGACGGTCTTGTCTCCGTTTTTGCTCACTCTTCCCCCATTTTCGCTCTCTCTTCCTCCATTTCCTCTTCCTCCACCTGCTGAGCCCAGCATTTAGCCGGCCCCGAGAGGTTGATCGACAACGCATCGTCTCGTCGCTTGCCGGTCGACGCTCATCTAAATGAAGCATGGTGTGGTGCTTCTCATGGCACCTCTTGCAGCGATACTTGCTGTTACATTTGTCCACGCGGTGAAAGGGCGACAAACAGTCTGGACAGTACTTATGCAGAAGTACTGCCCGCAACCTTTCTTATGGGGATTTTTTACGGTATTCGGCACAGATCCTAAGGCTATGATCCCTACCGCAGAGTTGGCAAGCAACGTCGAAACGCTTTGCGCCTCCCTCTGACTTGGCCAATAAAGTTTTGTAACGGGTCATGATCTGAAAGAATATTGGTATCATTGATCATGCCCAAATTGAGTTTGGCGGAATGTTGTTTGGGTGGCGTAAACCAAAAAAAAATATCTCTAATATATTTTATATTTATATTTGAAATAAAATTTAATTGAAATAAAAAATTGAAGGCCATAAATACATACTTATGCGCGCAAAGAGAGGAAGAAAAAACGGATTTAGCACGCATCCATGCGATGTGGATGGTGCTTTAGCGCCTTTGGTACATTTTATAATTTGATTTGTGTCGGTAGATGTCGCCGACGTATTTCTAAATTTTTTTTTTTTTCTAGATTTGTGAACTTTGATTTCATAACAATTGGCCTGACACCACACGGAACGGTTCGAAACCTGGCTGAAAAGGTGTTACAGAATTGCACTTCCACCATTCAACATTATTTTCGACGTGTGTTGTCGATAATGTTGAGATTCGTGGAATTAAGTGTATATATATTTTTATACTCAGTTGAGCAGAGCTCACAGAGTATATTAACTTTGATTGGATAACGGTTGGTTGTACAGGTATAAAGGAATCGAGATAGATATAGACTTCCATATATCAAAATCATCAGTATCGAAAAAAAATTTGATTAAGCCATGTCCGTCCATCCGTCTGCCCGTTAACACGATAACTTGAGTAAATTTTGAGATATCTTGACGAAATTTGGTATGTGGGTTCCTGAGCGCTCATCTCAGATCGCTATTTAAAATGAACGATATCGGACTATAACCACGCCCACTTTTTCGATATCGAAAATTTCGAAAAATGGAAAAATTAGATAATTCATTACCAAAGAGGAATAAAGCGATGAAACTCGGTGGGTGGGTTCAGCTTATGACGCAAAATAGAAAATAACTAAAATTTTGGACATTGGGCGTGACACCGCCCACTTTTAAAAGAAGGTAATTTAGAAGTTTTGCAAGCTGTAATTTGGCAGTCGTTGAAGATATCATGATGAAATTTGGCAGGAACATTACTCCTATTACTATATGTATGCTTAATAAAAATTAGCAAAATCGGAGAACGACCACGCCCATTTTTAAAAAATTTCTTTTTTTAAAGTGAAATTTTTACAAAAAATTTAATATCTTTACAGTATATAAGTAAATTATGTCAACATTCAACTCCAGTAATGCTATGGTGTAACAAATTCCAAAAATAAAAGAAAATTTCAAAATGGGCGTGGCTCCGCCCTTTTTCATTTGATTTGTCTAGGATACATTTAATGCCATAAGTCGAACAAAAATTTACCAATCCTTGTGAAATTTGGTAGCGGCTTAGATTCTAGGACGATAACAGTTTTCTGTGAAAACGGGCAAAATCGGTTGAAGCCACGCCCAGTTTTTATACGCAGTCGGCCGTCTGTCCTTCCGCTCGGCCGTTAACACGATAACTTGAGCAAAAATCGATATATCTTTACTAAACTCAGTTCATATAATTATCTGAACTCACTTTCTATTGGTATAAAAAATGGCCGAAATCTGACTATGACCACGCCCACTTTTTCGATATCGAAAATTACGAAAAATGAAAAAAGTGCCATAATTCTATACCAAATACGAAAAAAGGGTTGAAACATGGTAATTGGATTGGTTTATTGACGCAAAATATAACTTTAGAAAAAAACTGTGTAAAATAGGTGTGACACCTACCATATTAAGTAGAAGAAAATGAAAAAGTTCTGCAGGGCAAAATCAAAAGCCCTTGGAATCATGGCAGGATTACTTTTCGTGGTATTACATATATAAATAAATTAGCGGTACCCGACAGATGATGTTCTGCTCACCCTGGTCCACATTTTGGTCGATATCTCGAAAACGCCTTCACATATACAACTACCACCACTCCCTTTTAAAATTCTTATTAATACATTTAATTTGACACCCATATTGTACAAACACATTATAGAGTCACCCCTGGTCCACCTTTATGGCGAAATATCGAAAAGGCGTCCACCTATAGAACTAAGGCCCACTCCCTTTTAAAATACTTATTATCACCTTTCGTTAGATACCCATAATGTACAAACGCATTCTAGAGTCAACCCTGGTCCACTTTTATAACGATAACCCGAAAAGGCGTCCACCTATAGAACTAAGGCCCCCTCCCTTTTAAAATACTCATTAACACCTTTCATTTGATACCCATATCGTACAAACAAATTCTAGAGTCACCCCTGGTCCACCTTTATATCGATATCTCGCAAAGGCGTCCACCCATAGAACTAAGGCCCCCTCCCTTTTAAAATACTCATTAACACCTTTCATTTGATACCCATATCGTACAAACAAATTCTAGAGTCACCCCTGGTCCACCTTTATATCGATATCTCGAAAAGGCGTCCACCCATAGAACTAAGGCCCACCCACTTTTAAAATACTCATTAACACCTTTCATTTGATACCCATATCGTACAAACAAATTCTAGAGTCACCCCTGGTCCACCTTTATATCTATATCTCGAAAAGGCGTCCATCCATAGAACTAAGGCCCCCTCCCTTTTTAAATACTCATTAACACCTTTCGTTTGATGCCCATATCGTACAAACGCATTCTAGAGTCATCCCTGGTCCACCTTTATGGCGATATCTCGAAAAGGCGTCCACCCATAGAACTAAGGCCCACCCACTTTTAAAATACTCATTAACACCTTTCATTTGATACCCATATCGTACAAATTAGTACAAATTAATTCTAGAGTCACCCCTGGTCCACCTTTATGGCAATATCTCGAAAAGGCGTCAGCCCAAAGATCTAAGGCCTACTCCCTTTTAAAACACTCATTAACACCTTTCGTTTGATACCCTTATTGTACAAACGCATTCTAGAGTCACCCCTGGTCCACCTTTATAACGATATCCCAAAAAGGCGTCCACCTATAGAACTATGGCCCTTTCCCTCTTAAAATACTCTTTAATACCTGCCATTTGATACGAATGACATACAAACACATTCCAGGGTTACCCTAGGTTCATTTTCCTACATGGTGATTTTCCCTTATTTTGTCTCCATAGCTCTCAACTGAGTATGTAATGTTCGGTTACACCCGAACTTAGCCTTCCTTACTTGTTTTTTTTTAATTTCAACCAAATGAATGATTGATCGATATATGCAGTGCGCCACCTGTCGTGCGGCATTTAGTGCGTGACGTGTAGTGCGCGAGATGATTGCGCATGAGCCCTAACGTTTGTATTGCAATAATCATTGACAGTCAGAAATTAAATGTAGAGATTTTGATATCTGCTACGCTTTTTCATTTCCTGAATGGAAAAAAGAAAAAAATGTCATTGAATTATGACATGCGGTGAGTATAGTTACTGTTCATATAGTAAAATTTGCTAATTTTAACCTTATTTCTTTCTTTTCATGGATCAATTTTTCTTTTGCATTTTCAGGTTAAAATATTTCAATGAACAGTCATATTAACTGAAAATATTTGATATGCTGCCACCGGCACTGGACTTAATGGGTAAATTAAATGAATTTTTGGGAACTCGTACAAATTCTGGCGCTCAATGGCACTGTTCATGTTCATCTGATTGTAAAATTTTCATGTATACCCTGTCCGACCCATACATATGACAAGTTTTTTAGTAGGTCATGAAAAAAACATTAACAATCAAAGTCGAAAAAAGTAAAAAAAAAATGAAATTTCGCAGGCTCGGTATGCGTAGTGGATTTTTTTTCCTGAGCCCAAATCCTATCGAAAAATCGATGGCGCGATATCGGTTAATTTTCGTCCATACAAATCGACCCACCCTAGTATACATATTTACGCAAACAAAGCTACCCCTCAAACCTGCTAACGCGCTCATAATTTAAGAATCCGAAACGAGTCCAAATAAGTGGGAAATGTAGGAATCAGAAAAGCGTCGAAACGCGTAAGAGGGTAAAAGAAAAATTAATTTTTGCAATTTATTTATATATTAGGCCTAAAAGCAAAAATTATCATTTATGAAATATTTATATAGTCAAAGCGGGTTTGGAACAAATATTGAAACTTTGTTACGACAATTTTTCATTTTGATACAAAATGAATTACATTTGTACATTATTATTACCCTTCCTATTCTTTTTTTGATTTTCCATACAAATTTGCCGGACGGGACCTACATGTTTTATGCCGACTCCGAACGGCATCTGCAAGGCAGATGAGTTTTCACTGAGGGTTTTTCATGGCAGAATTCACCCGTAGCGCTTATATTTGATATGTATATACATGTGAATATTGCCGCTGGAACAAAAAGTTCTGCAAACTAAACAAGTTAGCGCGGGACTGTATTCATACCATTCATGCATGGAGTTGAGCAATAATCTTATCCCATTCGTATTATCAGAACAATCGGCTGAAGATATGTAATATTTGTATGTTGAACTGATGTTAAAATTTAAGAAACATTTTCGATAAATATAAAACAAGTAAGGTAGGCTAAGGTCGGGTGTAACCGACCATTACATACTCAGCTGCCAAAGTACAGCTTGCAACACTTTTAAATTACCTTCTTTTAAAAGTGGGTGGGCCATGCCCATTGCCAAAAATTTTACTAATTTTCTATTGTGTGTCATAAGGTCAACCCACCTACCAAGTTTCATCACTTTATCCGTCTTGGGTAATGAATTATTCCACTTTTTCGGTTTTTCGAAATGGTGGCGTGGTTATAGTCCGATTTTGTTCATTTTAAATAGCGATCTGAGATGAGCACCCAGGAACCTACATACTAAATTTCATTAAGATACCTCAAAATTTACTGAAGTTATCGTGTTTATGGACAGACGGATGGACGGACATGGCTAAATGAATGTCTTTTTTCGTCCAGATCATTTTGATATATGAAGGAGAAGCCCGTCTAAATCTCATCAGAGGTATATTGCGCCTTGTATTTATTTGTTGTTGTTTGCCAGTATTTGTAAGACGAAATCAGTTACTTAATCATAAATCGCTCGTAATTTTCAGTTACATGGACTTTAAATCTTACCTTTAAAAAATTGGCAAACTCAAGCCACCAAAAATTAATCAAACAATACAAATTATTTAACTACTGCGCACATTAGCTCCCAAACAAACAAATTCAAAAATCACTTAAGAGTTGCGTGAAAAAATTCACACGCTGCCTAACAAACTCTCCTCTCTTCACTGTCAACATTTGAACTTGCGCAATGCCGTTGAAGCCAATGCTCATAGCTCCAAAGAAAAACCAACAAACGGAAGTTCTAAATGTTGCTACTGCACAGCCGCAATAAAATAAAAACCAATTATAAAAAACAACATAAATCATAACTATTAATTCTTTAACATAACATAAGTATGTACAAGAAAAGCATATAACTATGTGTCAAAACACTAATGGAAGGCGGAAGGAAGAAGCAGCATCAACAAGCCGCAACAACATAAAACAATTACCAACACCTCGGCTGTTGATTTAACGAATCAACGGCGTCTTTATAGCGAGTTTGCTTATTGCGAGTAGCAAAACTAATGGCAGCAATAACATTAGCAGCAACAACAAAAATCGTGATAACAACAACCATAGGAGATTAGTTTTTCGAAAAAAACAATTGTGCGCCTGCGCATTAAACGCGAAAACAAACAAAACATCGTAAGTGTACAATATGAGAATTAAGATCATTTGCGCAACTTTTAAGCACAAAAACAATATAAGCAACACAAATAAGGCCATTAAACCGCCTGCAACAAACATGTGTGTATGTATGCTTGTGTGTGGCACAGCAGTAGGTGAAAGAATCGTCCAAAATACGAATGGCAAACGATTGATGTTGCTCTAGCTGTTGTTACAATAGCAATATGTTTGTTGTTGTTATTTCAAATGTTGCCAAAACTTATGTTCATTTGCCGTTACTTTCATTGCTGCTATTGCTGTTGCTGTGTGGTAATACTCTGATGTCTTTTGCACATGCTGATAGCCAAACAAAGTAAATGAAAATTGATGGAAAACACACGCGTGGGATGTCCTCCTCCGCCTGCTGTATATTTATATTCCGCACACATGTGAATATCGTCTCTAGCGCTTATTATATTTCATTTTTGTTACTACTTTGTTGTAGTTGTCTTGTCTAGGCTTTGGTTACTTTGGTTGCTGCTTGACTGCGAGTTGCACGCTGTGTAAGGTGTTGCTATTAGATATTACAGAAGTCACATTTGACGCTTCCAGCTACAACAAACATAAAAACTCATTACAACAACTCCTATTTTTGGCTATATTGATGCTTTAAGACAGCTGCCAATGGCATTTTGCATGTATTTCGCAAATTATTTACTTTAAATTATATACGTTTTTGGGTATTGGCTGTTATATTGTATAATATAATTTTTTTGTCTTCAATATTTTGGATTATTGTAACCTAAATGTTAGATGAAGAAGTTAGAAATCATATACAAATGAGCTTAGATATACAAAATGAGTCATTCTGCTTTAAAGGATTAACTTATATTACAACTCTGTTGACATCATATCTTATATATTATTTCTAATTGCTGTTTTTATGTACAGGTCCCTTTTTCGCTCCTATTTGGAATCCAAATCTATAAAGTTTTGGTTGTAAAAATGGGGATTCATGCTATTAACGAGCTTTGGGCATTATTAGTCGTAGTGCTTTTGTTTGGTATATTTTATTAAAATAATTTGTTAAAAATAAACGATTGTGAGCACACAAAAAAATCTATTTGTACTATGGCACTATTGTGAATATTTAATTAGAATTAACCAGGGGCTGAAACTGTTATTCCTTTTATAATATAATTCCTTGCAAAACTATTTATTTTGGACTTTAATTATATTTGGATCAAGATACAAATTATTTTCGGATTTTTATTATTTGAGTCCGATAGAACTAGTTCAAATCGGACTTTTAAAAATAAAAGTCCGGAAATAAAAGTTAAATCCGGACTTTTATTTTTTAACGCCAAAATAAAAGTCCCGGTTGATAATAAAGAAACGGCTTATCCGAAATAAAAAGTCCGAGTTGAACTAGTTTTATCGGACTCAAAAAATATAAATACAGATTTTACTTTTATATGTGGACTTTTATGGGAAAAGTTCGAAAAATAAAAAGGATGCATGATTCGACAAGATATTGCCATAGGGATACCTGAGAACTCAAATATTTTCACCTAGGAAAATTTTTTGACCAGGACTTTTTCGACTCGGAAAAAAAATAATTATTATTTTCCGTCCCTGGAAATAACACTGCATTACCGGCAGTTGGTAACATTCGCCAGATGGCAGTGCAAGCGCATGTAAGTTTATAAATGGTCGATTGATAGAACAGCTGATTTCTGGGTCCGGCTCGTAGATCATAACTTAAAACATCACAAGATGCTGATTCGCTTGTTCAAGGAGATGAGAAAATATAGCAACAATTAGACAGTTTGTATACCTTTATCATATATGTTCACAAGCACATCAATGGGTAAGGTTAGGTTAGGTTAAGTTCGGTTGAACCGGCTGGTCCGTGGCGAAAATCCACACCAATGGGCTCTTAACCATATATTAGTTAAGTTTTGGTCATCTTTTCAATAAAACTCAACTCAAACGGATCAATTTTACAATCTGCTTCACGAAAACTTTCACATCGCAAAGTTTAAACAATTAAGGATTCAAATATTGGATTAATATTTGAAGAAATTCTCATATTTCTATATCATCAGCAGGGCTGAAAAGTAACGATTACTTTAGGGACTAAATGTAAATGATGCTTAGGAGTCGGACGGACATATACCCAAGTTCCGAGTGCAGTATTTTGGGGAGTCTGCAGCCTTTTTCAGTGTTTGTTTTTTAAACCAAGTGACCAAACTGGCGACTCGTAGCACATGTGAAGCCTTTATCCCTGGTTATGTCCATATACATAGTCTGTAAAAGTGTTCAGGCTATTGAATTAACAATGGTGACTTCTGTGATAAAGATTGAAGCTTTGATATGTAGAAATTAGACAGAAAAAGGAATGGGACATCACACCGCGACATTTCGCTTTTAATTATTGTAGACTTTGCTGTTGAATTATTAAACTGCACGGACGATTGGAAAGAAAGGAAGGGGTATTCTATGTCTTAAAATAGCGCCCCAGTATTAAATGTGTCAAAAGCTTTTGACAGGTCAAGAGCCAAAAGCACCGTTATGGTAAATATTTTCTTGAATTTTGACCATAGTATATCCAAATGCGGTAAAATTTATCTCTGTGGTGAGAGAATGCAGTTTTCGGAAGCCATATTGATGGCTGCCTTGTCGAGATTTACTAAAAAAATAGAGCAGAGCGCGATCCAAAAAGTTCAAGACAACCAATAGCAAAAACGACTTACTTTGGTAAACTGATTTCCATGCTTGAGTAGCTACGACTTTTATGGAATTACAAAAGAAGTATGCGAACACTTGGTCCCTTCTTCCCTCATCGCCGAGATATTATAACATTGACAGAATTAGTTCGCATGGGCCTGTTAAATCTGAAGGCATAGCCCTCTCGTTAGCTTCTTTTGCCCTTTCGAGGTGATGGTAACGGTTGACACACCATAACTGTGCACACTCCAAATACTGCTTTAAGCTATAACTAAATCACTTTTGGGCTCTACGTTATCTCGACATGAAATTGGCTAAAATACCCAAACATCATAAGGTCAGGTTGAACTGACCGGTGAATAAGGACCTCACATAGACTGTTACCAGAATAACTTCGTCCCCTTGGCAAATACTAGAAGTTTTCTAGGAGCCAGCTTAATTGCTGCATTAAGATGTGGCAACTCTGCAGCCCCTAACTGGTTAAGGCTGCAGACCTGGGGAGTACAGTTAAAGAACAAACTCTAGGTGGATCGCGAGGGAGCCCCTGGAATGGACCCCAATAGACCCCGGGAGGATCCCCAGGGTGTCCCAGAAATTACACCCAAACAGCCCCCAAAAAACCTCGCGAATACTCCCCAAAATCATCTCAATATTACCCTAAGAAGCTTTAGAACTACACGCGAACTGGTTACGCATATGAGTATATTTTTAGGGCATCTCGATGGTTTATTTTTTTATTTTTTAATAACTGAATAAAAACTAAAATTTTATTGTTATTCCATATTTTGTAAATAATGAATAATAACTCATCTTTATTCAAAATTTGCAAAAATAAGAATGGGCGGTTATCATCAATTAGAATATTTTGAATAACGAGAAAATGTTATTCATTATTCAAGAAATGTTTGATTAAAAAAATAACTTTTTATTCATCAATAAGAAAATTTAAAATGATGAATAATTTTTTATTTTTTATTTTGATTTGTTTCATTTCAAAATGACTCAACCCTGAATTATGCAGCCCCTTGATGGATTATATGCAAAAGATTGGGACTCCGACCGTCGATTTATCGAATGCTGCACCCTCCTTTGCAAACACATAGCCCTTCTATCCAATTATGGGGACCAAAGTATAGATGTATGGTTCGGCCAGACCGAAGTCTCTCTACTGCTTTAGTGCATTCCAGGACACTTTTTAATGAAGTACTGTGTGAGATTATAGCCTTGATAGCCACCTAACTACCAACATATATATTGACGCCACTTAGGTCTAAGGGCGCTTCGTCCAGAATTTCTGCTGCTTTCTTCATGGCTACAATTTCTACCTGAAAAACACTGCAGTGATGTGGCAACCTGTAAGATCTACTTATTTTTGGGTCGACACAGTAAACAGAAGACTCTACTCCGTCCATTAATTTCCATTAGAGTGCTGACTCAGACATCATTGAATAGATAAAATATTAAGTCATTTGATAATAATTTCAACATTTATTTTCCAATTCATTAATGAACCAAAACATGAGAAACAAAAAAGTGTGTTCAAATATATGCAAGCATTTTGTGATTTATTGCCACATTAAATGCGCATGTATATGTAATGTGTTTACTACATGTTTATTAAATAATTTGCGATTAACTTAAAAAAAATCTTAAATGCAAGTGCGTATTTGGGCACAGGCGCTTTAGCGTACATACATACATACATACATTAGAAATAGCAAACACTAAAGCTGGCATGTATGTAAGTTTTTCTTAACATAAAGTATGGTTTGTATGTTTGGCATTACGTAGACTTCTTTTAAATGCGTTACGGCAAATTAATATTGTATGGTATTTCATTTATGATAATTATCATAAGCATTTTGTTTGTAGACGAGCGTTGAAAGTATTTGCGGTAATAGCAAATTAAGAGCAATTAAATTGCTAAACAAAATTTTCGCACAGTGGTCTCCTGTCAAATTTTACGTTCGTTTTTTTTGTAATTCATACCTGATGTTGAAGTGTTGAAAATAATCCAATTATGTAAAATTTCGAGTACATTTTGCATGCAGATTCCAATTTTTAGCAAGAGAATAAGCAACAATTATACGCAAATATCATTCCCTGAAGCGAGTTGCACTAGTTTTGAAGTGCAGACTTTTCGCATTCAGAGACGGTTATAGTTCTTATTCTGCCCTCTCGCTTCAACTTCTCTTTGCAGCACTTTTGAATGCGTTTATAACTGGTTCGATATAGAAGTATGAACGTTTCCTGCTTTTCCATGATGTTTGCAAACAAGTACATATAAATACATTCGAGCGGGTCAAATTTCACGGATGGATTTTTTTATGGCCGATACCTATCACGTAATTTACTTAATATTGTATATGGTGTAATCCAAAATAATTCTTATTACGCTCATCCAGAAAACATTTTATTAACAATGTTATTTGATGATAGAAAAGCCATACTTGATAGAGCTATCAAAAAAAAATGTATACTATTGAGAAACAAGTAAGGAAGGTTAAGTTCGGGTGTAAGCGCACATTACATACTCAGTTGAGAGCTATGGTTACAACATAAGGGAAAATAACCATGTAGGAAAATGAACCGAGGGAAACCTTGGAATGTGTTTGCATGACATGTGTATCAAATGAAAGGCATTAAAGAGTATTTTATGAGGGAGTGGGCCATAGTTATATAGGTGGACGCCATTTAGGAATATGGCCATAAAGGTGGACCAGGGGTGGCTCTAGAATGTGTTTGTACGATATGTGTGTCAAATTAAAGGTATTAATGAGGGTTTTAAAAGGGAGTGGTGGTTGTTGTATAGGTGGTCGCATTTTCGAGATAACGGACCAGGGGTGACCATAGAATTTGTTTGTACAATATGGGTATCAAAAGAAAGGTGTTAATGAGTATTTTAAAAGTGAGTAATCCTTAGTTCCATAGGTAGACGCCGTTTCGAGATATCGCCATAAAGGTGGGCCAGGGGTAACTCTAGAATTCGTTTGTGCAATATGGGTATCAAACAAAAGGAGTTAATGAGTCTTTTAAAAGGGAGGTGGCCTTCGTTCTATAGGTGTTCGCTTTTTCGAGATATAGCCTTAAAGGTGGACCAGGGGTGACTTTAGAATATGTTTGTAGGGTATGGGTATCAAATGAAAGGTGTTAATGAGTATTTTAAAAGGGCGTGGGGCTTAGTTCTATAGGCGGACGCCTTTTCGAGATATCGCCATAAAGGTGGACCAGGGGTGAGTCTAGAATGAGTTTGTACGATATGTGTATCAAATTAAAGGTATTAATGAGAGTTTTGAAAGGGAGTGGTGGTAGTTGTATATGTGAAGGCGTTTTCCAGATATCGACCAAAATGCGGACCAGGGTGACCCAGAACATCATCTGTTGGATACCGCTAATTTATTTATATATGTAATACCTGCCAAGATTTTAAGGGTTTTTTATTTCGCCCTGCAGAACTTTTTCATTTTCTTCTACTTAATATGGTAGGTGTCAAAACCATTTTATAAAGTTTTTTCTAAAGTTATATTTGCGTCAATAAAACAATCATTTACCTTACCATGTTTCATCCCTTTTTTCGTATTTGGTATAGAATTATGGCATTTTTTCATTTTTCGTAATTTTCGATATCGAAAAAGTGGGCGTGGTCATAGTCGGATTTCGTTCATTTTTCATACCAAGATAAAGTGAGTTCAAGTAAGCACGGGAACTAAGTTCACTAAAGATATGCCGATTTTTGCTCAAGTTATCGTGTTAACGGCCATGCGGAAGGAGAGACGGACGACTGTGTATAAAAACTGGGCGTGGCATCAACCGATTTCGCCCTTTTTCACAGAAAACAGTTAACGTCATAAAATATATGCCCCTACCAAATTTCAAAAGGATTGGTTAATTTTTGCTCGACTTATGGCGTTAAAAGTATCCTAGACAAATTGAATGAAAAAGGGCGGAGCCACGCCCATTTTGAAATTTTCTTTTATTTTTGTATTTTGTTTCACCATATAATCACTGGAGTTGAATGTTGACATAATTTACTTATATACTGTAAAGATATTAAGTTTTTTGTTAAAATTTTACTTTAAAAAAATTTTTTTTTTTTAAAGTGGGCGTGGTCCTTCTCCTATTTTGCTAATTTTTATTAAGCGTACATATAGTAATAGGAGTAAAGTACGTGCCAAATTTCATCATGATATCTTCAACGACTGCCAAATTACAGCTTGCAAAGTTTTAAATTACCTTCTTTTAAAAGTGGGTGGTGCCACGCCCATTGTCCATAATTTTACTAATTTTCTATTCTGCGTCATAAGTTCAACTCATCTACCAAGTTTCGTCGCTTTATCTGTCTTTTGTAATGAATTATCGCACTTTTTCGGTTTTTCGAAATTTTCGATATCGAAAAAGTGGGCGTGGTTATAGTCCGATATCGTTCATTTTAAATAGCGATCTGAGATGAGTGCTCAGGAACCTATATACCAAATTTCATCAAGATACCTCAAAATTTACTCAAGTTATCGTGTTAATGGACGGACGGACGGACGGACGGACATGGCTCAATCAAATTTTTTTTCGATCCTGATTAGTTTGATATATGGAAGTCTATATCTATCTCGATTCCTTTATATATGTACAACCAACCGTTATCCAATCAAACTTAATATACCCTGTGAGCTCTGCTCAACTGAGTACAAAAATATTTGATCCAACTAAATCCAGAGTGTGCAAAAAATATAATATCAATTTTAATGCTTCAGATTATACTGAAATGATTGATCTGAATAACGATAATTTACTATCTGAACAGCCATTCACCAAGAAATATTCCATACGATTACTTGGTACAATTCTTAAATTATGATGAGCCAAAACTAGATGATCCTAATATTCCAATGCATATATAAGGAGGAGAAAGATATGCACAGTTGTTACATCGGTTTCCAAACGTGATATAGAAAAAAACCGTGAAGGTGTTATGGCTGCTACATCAGAAAGTCGTGGAAAACAACCACGAATGGAGAGCAAAAAAGATTTTAAAAAATAAAAATATAACATTACTTTTATTTTGAAAAATACGTTAAAATGGTCAATTCTAAGTAAAAAATAATTTGTTAAATAAATTACATTAAAATTTTAAAAATTGTGTTTTTTTGCTTATTACTTGAAAATATGGGGTTTTTTTTTGGTATTTTTTTCTACTAAAACGAATTCGAGAAAAGGAAAACTGTCTGAATTTATTTTAGCTGTAAAGAAAAAAAAATCCATTAGAAATTTGTTAAAAATGATAATATAGTAGTTAAAATTTGAGGATAATTTCTCATAATTTAAGCCTGATATTTATAATAATAAATAAATGTAAGGCGCGATAACCTTCGAAAAGATCTAAGGCCGAGCTTCTCTTCCAATTTGCGTCGTGCTCCTCTATATTTTTCCCTACAAATTGGCCGGAAGGGACCTACAGGTTTTATGCCGACTGCGAACGGCATCTGCAAGGCAGATGAGTTTTCACTGAGAGCTCTTCATGGCAAAAATACACTCGGAGCGCTTGCCAAACACTGCCGAGGGGCGACCCCGCTTAGAAAAATTTTCTTTTAATTGAAAAACCTTATTTCTAAAATTTTGATGTTGCTTTGCCCGGGGTTCGAACCCAGGGCATACGGTGCGGTAGGCGGAGCACGCTACCATCACACCACGGTGGTCACCTGATATTTATACTAAAATTCAAAAATACAATAGATATTAATACAGATTCTGAAATGTACGTAAAATACCTTTAAAATAAGGCCAATATGATATTTTTCCATTAATTCTATCATAAGCTATGAAGATTTTTTGGCCAAACCCTACATTCATATGGCAAAATATCTATTTTGCAAAAGTGGAGGACTCGAGCTATGTTGTCTTCAGCAATTTTTCTTAGAATCATCTGTAGATTATGTTTTTGCTATACTCCTGATGGAAAAAAAATTTGACCCGCGCTAAAATACATACATCTTATCTATGCGACAACCCTGGAGGCTATAGGCGCAGACATGTTGAACGGACTCACGTTCATTCCCACAACAATGATAAATGATTTGACATCAATATATTGTGAGAAACTTTCTCTATATGACAGCTGGAATACGGGGGATCTGGGAACTCGTCCTTTCTAACCTCAAAAAAATTAGCATCACATTCCGCTGAGCTTTTGCTACTAAATTAAAAGGTATCCGATGCATTCTGACAGCTATAGATAGTAAAAACACCAAACAAAAAAACTAAAATATTTATAACGTGAGTCTTGTAGTTGTATTTTGGTACTACCAGTTACTGTGTTAATTGGAATCATATGCATTGCCACAGCCTACGTTTTAGTATCGCTACAATTATTGAAATATACTAACAAAATGCATTAAATTATTTTATATTAGCATTAGGCTTAAAAAGCCGTAGGAAAAAAAATAAATATATGCAAGGCGCGTTATACAAACGAAAAGAATTTATGACGAGCTTCTCTTCCAATTTGCGTCGTGCTCCGATTAATGTTACATCTATATGCCGACTCCGAACAGCATCTTCAAGCAGATCAGTTTTCACCGATAAGCTTTTAATGCCAGAAACTCACTCGTAGTGTTTTCCAAACTACTGCCGAGGGGCGACCTCTCTTAAAAAAATTTATTTTTAACTGAAAAAATTTGTTTCTAAATATTTGATGTTTCTTTGCCTGGCACTTGAACCCAGGATTTTCGGTGAGGTAGGGTAGCATTCTAAGATACTTGCTGCCTTCGACTGACTTCCTATTTGACTTCGTAACTTTTCATCAACATTTTTCTTTGGACAAGCCTTCTTTAAACCGCTAGTTTTCTAGAAGTTCCGTTCAAATATCACGACAACAACTCTTCTTGTGGCACTTTAACCCAAACATGATCAGCTGATTATACACTCCCAAGGCATTTTCTACATTTTTCCATGAATCCTGGACCTAGTGACCATCACGCAGGAAAATCACCTCCCTGGTGAAGCAGGGATGCACAAGTGCCAAGTTTCGTAGAAGAAATTGCTCGATTTTTTTTTTTCAAGTTTAGTAATTTTTAATTCCCTCATGTTAAGTCGTTTTCATTCGTTTCCGCGAACATTAGGATAAAACTAGGAAATAAGCGCTATTTGAGTAATTTGCCTTTCAGCTAAATTCAAACCCCACTGGCAGTGCAACGTGAGCAGAAAATTTGCAATAGACACGCTGTCTCGGTAATCGTGACATTTGAAAAATTCGTTCAAATTTAATTGAGTTTTAAGTAACTTTCTGATAAACTAGGGTCCTGAAAATTTTAACACAGCTTATAACCCTACCAAATTCAATATTAAATATGAAAAATTCTTGTCCATTGGACAGGGATTCAAATATTTGGAAAATCTCTACGAAATTCACACAGACCAAAAATAATATTGCCATCGATTTATAAGTAATTTCTAATTGGGATAGACAATCCAGATAAGTGATGCACGTGTCGATATGATTGGAAGGTAAGTTCCAGACTTGAAATCTTTGGATCGGATTTTAAGTAACTTGCCGGTGGACAAGAAATTTTGCTTAGGGTTTCACTGATCTCGGTAAATACAATATGGATTGGATGGAATATTTCGATCAATTTGTTAGAGCTTTCCTTAAGCTGGAAAGTTGAAATCTTTAAACAAACTCCATAGAACCGTGACAATGCAACAGAAATAGAAAATAGATTCGCTATGTTCCCTACAACATCCAAGCAACCACAGAGCTATCTCGTTAAGAGACATGAATAGTTCTAATTTTGTTTCCTAGGCTTTCAAATGAAACTTTAAACATTATGATGTTCTACTAAACAACAATTTTCACGTTTTGTAGACATATTTAACGTTTTCATAAAATGAAAAATATTACGGCTTTTAGTAATTGATTTAAAATTCAGACAACTCAGACTTACGCGCTATGGGTACAAGTGTGGCTATCAACTGACTATGCATCTTACTAGCACGAATTCGAATGTAGTAATTACTGACACCGGTGCTTTGCGTGACATTTTCGCTTCAGGGTTGCGTAAGGACCGATATAAAAAGATCAACTTTGAGGGGCACTCGGATAAGCTGGAGACTAAACGTAGCTCAGAGGAAAAACATGTGGGAAAAATTTTCGCCAGGAGGCAAATATGTTTAGAGAAATCGCTCTAAACTAGTATTGTTTCTACAACAAAAAAATATCGAGGAAAAGTTCTCGATATCTCATAGGTATCGTACAAAATATTTCTTTAGATTGGTACATACTATAAAAGCGAACTCTATGTATGCCACCGTGATGTAATGGTAGCGAGCTCCGCGCACCACACCGAATATTCTGGGTTCACACCCCGGGCAAAGCAACAACAAAATTTTAAACAAGGTTTTTCAGTTAGAAGAAAATTTTTCTAAGCGAGGTCGCCCCTCGGCAGTGTTTAGCAAGTACTCCGAGCGTATTTCAGTCATAAAAAGCTCTCAGTGAAACATCATCTGCCTTGCAGATGCCGTTCGGAGTCGGCACAAAACTAGTAGGTCCCGTCCCGCGAATTTGTAGGAAAAATTAAAAAGGAGCACGACGCAAATTGGAAGAGAAGCTTGGCCTAAAATTTCTTTGGATGTTATCGCGCTTTACATTTATTTTATTTATTTAAAATATATATTAATGTAAAATGTATGTATGTCCTTTCTTAACTAACGATTTTTTGTGCATATCTTTTGAAAGGATGCAAAAATATTAGGATTCAACACAAAAATGTTTATTCCGGGAGTAAATACGCATCTCTGTATGTCAAACAAAAAAGTAATGGTCCAATTTTCAGTGCGCTCCATGAAGTGCAATGTTACCTATGTTATTTGATTCTTAATCTGAGGATGCACGCGGACGTGGATTTCTCATTCAGCACTTCCAAATGCTTGTGGGTACCTAAGTTTTAGACTACTTTTTTTTGTGTTCCGGGGTAAAGAGTTAAACTATATATCGAGTTTTCCGACGGCTCGGCCTAGTACCTTAATGGTGCTTAATGGGGCTTGTTATTGCAAGGGACCATCAACTCCGATAACATTCCCCAATCTCCGGGGTGTTTCCTTATTGCTACAACAACAAAAATGTTGCAAGCCCTATGTAAATATTTGTAGGAATTTGTCAAAGCAATAGTAAATTATCGACATTTGACATAAGTAACCGATACCTCGATACTATGCCAAAATACTAGATAACTTGGAAAGTACTTGTACGAGAAATTCGACTACAAAAAGTTCTAGGTATTTGAGTAAAGACCTTGAGTTTGTACTCGTAGTAGCCCGAATCGGCGACCGTTTAACGGTTTCCATACAACCCTTTTGACTATAGTTCCTACGCCTGCCTCTGATTCCCATTCTTTTTGCTTGTGGGTTAAATTGCAGCGTCCTGTTATTGTGACTATGATCCAGACTATCTTTTCCTATACCTTTTCAGTAAATTTTCCCTTCTAATAAATAAACTCCTCATATATTCAAATCTTCCGTTATACACTTTAGCGTTGTTTCTGAGAATAAACTAAAATTCAACAATATTATGTCCGTTTTTAAGTACAAATTTTTGCTTGTTTTTGTATATAAATATAGTATGTTCTATTTATATAAAGGTCGTGTTCCAAACTTCTTTTTCTATATATAAATGAAATACTGAAGCTAAAAAAAACTTGGAAACCTTTTACAGAACTTTTACAGACCCCATAAGAAATTGGGTCCCCGTGTGACTAAACCTCTAAATATAAAGAAGTTTTTTATACAATATTTTGCTGATAATTTTTATTGATATTTAATATATTGTCATGAATTTTCAAAATAACAAAATGGGATATGCGGAAATAAAAAAAAACAACAACAGGAACTCAAAAATAACGATAAACAAGTTCCAATATATATCAAAGAAACTTTTACCCTGAGGACGATTACCGAAGGTAATCGAAATATATCGGTTATACAAGAACTTTTTGTGTTTTATTACACCAGATGTCGAGCCAGGTTAACTCACAGATACATTATTAAAGGTCACTAAATTAACTTAATACAAAGACGGAACCACGCCATAAAGCAAAATAACAAAATGGGATATGCGGAAATAAAATACAACAACAGCAACTCAAAAACAACGATAAACAAATTCCAATATATATCAAAGAAACTGTTACCCTGAGGATTACCTTCGGTAATCGAAATATATCGGTTATACAAGAACTTTTTGTGTTTTTTTACACCTGACCTCGAGCAAGCTTAGCTCACAAATGTCATGAATTTTCGTTTAAAACTTTCAATAAAAATCGTAGGAGTGCTCAAATCCCACTCCCGGGAGATAAGGCTTTGAAGAGATTTACAAGGTATAATCGCAACAGTCCGTCCTGATGTCACGTTGTTTAAATTTTTCCCAAATTATTAAATAAATTATAAATTATAAATTATTCAAATAAATGTTTTCATACATTTAACATCAATGAGGGCAGTCCCTGCTTAATTCATACAAAAATCGGTTGAATTCTATGCATTGCGAATTTCATGGCTTAAGTATAACTAAATCTATATTTTTTTTGTGATTACTAATCTAATGTTACTCAACAAAAAAACTATCTGCTATACAAGAAAACATTTTTGGGATACCGGTGTCACATATGCGTGAAAGGGTTAAGAAATAAAACTGATTATGATTCGCATACAACAAAATACTGATGAAATATATCGCATGTTGCATGCAGAAAATTTGGAACCATCGCATGTTTGCATCTTATCAAAATCTCAAAACTAAATCAAACAAATCCGTTTCAATGACATGATTGAAGCACAGCTTAAGTTTGTTGTTCGTGCTAATCATATTGATGACCACTACTCAATGCTGACAGCCAGTTAGTTCGTGAACCTCTCAAATTTAGAACAAAAGTAATTGTTTAGCTTTTTAAAAATCATTAATTAAAACAAAAAATTATGCGATTTAAATTTCTAAGTAGAAAAAATGTTTAGTAATCAAGTTTTCGCTGCATTCGGTTAAAGTTGCTACTTCCGTAAAGCGTTGGATAACCGCAGGACTACAAGATATTGGGGTGTGGTCAGTTTAATCAGTTAAATAACATTAAACTGGTTTCATTTACTTAGCTCATAAAAATTATAGTGCAATGCAAAAATTAAATTTTTCTATTTGAACTTGTTGGCTAAACACTTGGTGGCGCACAGGTGAGCTACTTGACTGCCATTTTGAAAAGTTTACTGATTAAGCTATTAAAAACTTATTAAGAGGCAGAGAGCTGTGAAGTGCGCATGCTTTAATAACCATATATTCACACACACTTACATGCATATATGAAAACGTACAGATTTTGTTATTGCTATTCCAAATTGAATGCTTGGTGCCATAAGCGTTCATATTTTTGGACGTATTTTAATGAAAGCAGCTATTGGTTAATAAATTTTTAAAATAGTTTTGTCAGCTCTTAACGAGTTATTATCGCTTCGAGTCATACCTTGTGTTTTTGTGAAAACAATATAGTAAATGCATAGTTACAAATACATATACATACATAATTATTTTACCTAAGACTATGAGCTATGCAAATTGATACGTGTTTTTATACCCAGCTGTACTTGTACATAGGGTATTATAACTTTGATTGGATAACGGTGGGTTGTACAGGTATAAGGAAATCGAGATAGATATAGATTTCCATATATCAAAATCATCAATATCGAAAAAAAAAAAATTATTGAGCCATGTCCGTTCTTCCGTCTGTCCGTTAACACGATAACTTGCGTAAATATTGATATATTTTCACCAAATTTGGTACACGAGCTCATATGGATCCAGAATAGATTGGTATTGAAAATGAGCGAAATCCGATGATAACCACGCCCACTTTTTATATATATCACATTATGGAAAAGACAAAAAACCTGATTATTTAGTAAATAATACACCTAGAATGTTGAAATTTGACGTGGACGTGTGGACTGATATTGGGACTCTTGATAAAAATTTGAAAAAAACTTTTTAAATGGGCGTGGCACCGTCCACTTGTGATAAAATCTATTTTACAAATATTATTAATCATAAATCAAAAATCGTTAAACCTATCGTAACAAAATTGGGCAGAGAGGTTGCCTTTACTATAGGGAATGCTTTGAAGAAAAATTTAGGAAATCGGTTAAGGAGCACGCCCAGTTTTATACAAAAGATTTTTAAAAGGGTCGTGGACGAACAAAGTATGGTATATCTTTGCAAAAGAGGACTTTATATCAATGGTATTTCATTTTCCAAGTGCATTTATAAAAATAAATAGGAAAAACTTCAAATTTAAAAAAATTGGCGTCGCATATTGGCAAGAAATTGAAAAGTTGGGACTTAGGACTTTAAATCTACAAACTCATTACTACATTTTCTTATTCTGTGATCCTTTTCCAAGATTTATTGTTATATAACATTTTGTCGTAAAACCCAATTTAAAAAAGTTATGACACTTTTAGTAACCGGGTTTCATATCGACATACCCTAACGAGCATATATGTACATCTAGGTATTTTTCCAATTGCCAGCAATTTTGGCTTCACTAAAATAATTTTTACCCTTTATCAATAAAAATATGTATCAAGGTCTAACCCAAAAGCTTTCAATTTTATTTTAAAAATATGTGCAAAATTAAAAAGTGATTCGCAATACTAAAATCAAAAAAAAAAAAAAATCAAAAAACAAAAAAAAAACGCGAATCTTTTCGAACCCTGAAACCGACGACATTGCATATTATATAACCCTAACTATATAAATAAATTAATCAAGTTTTGAGGAAATGTGAGCAAAATGAGTTAACGGTAAAAATGTGATTTTTCCTATACTTAAATTTTTTTTATTTGCTATAACTTTTTTGTTTAAGGCTTTATGAAAAAATACTCATATATAAAAACGACATGTAATGAGACTTAAAATCGATCCCCATCAAAGTTTTTGTGTTATTAACTAATATTTTTTCATTTCCCTAAGTCCACTGAAAGCCAAATCCAGTCCACTGTGCGCCGCACCGCCCCTTTTATGACTGACCAATTTTCTATGTTTCGGCAGCCATAACTCTAAGAAAAATTAGTTCAGAATAGAACCATGTGTATATGTATTATTGCGCAGATTTGTAACACTATTAAGCACACAAAATAAACAACAACAGCATTTCAAGTGTACAGCTGGGTATGTAATGTTCGGTTCCACCCGAACTTAGACTTCCTTACTTTTTTGTTTGTAAGGAACCAAAATATTAGCCATCATCCCTTCGCAAAGATCCTGAGCCAGACAAATAATTTTGCATGTAAATGCAACAACAACGAGAGCTTAGGCGGCTGATCTGGCAGAGTTAAACTCTAGTTAACCTCTCAGTTATTTGCGTTCGTTCGCAATAGCGTCCAATATACCCAAGAAGTATTTGGGCAAAAATACCATTAGAGCTCATGTTGATAACTAGCATGCTCCTAAAATCTCAATATGGTTTCGAAACAGAGGCTTATCTAAAGTATCATGGCGTTTTCAGCAAAAGAGGGAACTTTTTACAAGGCAAAAAATGCTGTTAGGTTGAAAGAAAAGATAGTTTCCAACATGTACTCCATTGGGGTTCTCTAATTGGACTCAAATGTAAGATTCCAATACTATTCATAACTTTTCATTACGGCTTCCAAACAGGAGTTTATTTCAAACAATAAATAGATGTTGGCTTTGGTGGTAACATCCTGTAGAAGATTTTTTTTCAACTCCACCTCAACTCGATATCCAAAGTTGAATATCAACTGGAGAAATGAATTGGAAATTCATTTGAGAACATTTCTCAAAATATTTCAGAGAGGGAGAATAATTTGAGAATGACGTAGGAGATCAAATCGAGAAATATAACTTTTAAATATTTCTCAAAGTTTGGGCTGATTACATTAAACACGGCGTCTACAGATAAAGAAAATCTTAACGAAAACCATAGCCAAGCATTGGCTTCTTGACTACTTTGAAAACGGCAGCCACCAATATAAAATATAGCAAACAGTAGCGAAAAAATTAGAAAAAAATATTAATTATATTTAAAAAACACCCAAAAGTATGAGTTCAGCTATTATTACCTGCGGATTACTTCAATTTTGGTTTTTATTGACAAAATAAAAAGAACGCCACTCACTGTCGCTTCCTAAAAATATAATTAGGTTTAAGCTGGCTACATTGCCTTTCGTTGTTGATTGTGTTGCTGCTCTATCGCGCCGAAAATAACGACACTCATAAGAACATGTGTAACAAATAAGGAAGGATAAGTTCGGGTGTAACCGAACATTACATATTCAGTTGAGAGCTATGGTGACAACATAAGGGAAAATAACCATGTAGGAAAATGAACCGAGGAAAACCCTGGAATTTGTAACAAATGAAAGGCATTAAAGAGTATTTTATGAGGGAGTGGGCCATAGTTCTATAGGTGGACGCCATTTAGGGATATAGCCATAAAGGTGGATCAGGGTTGACTCTAGAATGCGTTTGTACGATATGGGTATCAAATGAAAGGTGTTAATGAGTATTTTAAAAGGGAGTAGTCCCTAGTTCCATAGGTGGACGCCGTTTCAAGATATCGCCACAAAGGTGGACCAGGGGTGACCCTAGAATTTGTTTGTACAATATGGGCATCAAACGAATGGTGTTAATGAGTATTTTAAAAGGGAGTTGGCCTTAGTTCTATAGGTGGATGCCATTTCGAAATATCGCCATAAAGGTGGACCAGGGGTGACTCTAGAATGTGTTTGTACGATATGGGTATCAAATTAAAGGTATTAATGAGGGTTTTAAAAGGGAGTGGTGGTTGTTGTATAGGTGGTCGCCTTTTCGAGATATAGCCATAAAGGTGGACCAGGGGTGACTCTAGAATGCGTTTGTACGATATGGGTATCAAATGAAAGGTGCTAATGGGTATTTTAAAAGGGAGTAATCCTTAGTTCCATAGGTGGACGCCGTGTCGAGATAGCGCCATAAAGGTGGACCAGGGGTGACCCTAGAATTTGTTTGTAAAATACGGGTACCAAAAGAAAGGTGTTAATGAGTATTTTAAAAGGGAGTAATCCTTAGTTCCATAGGTGGACGCCGTTTCGAGATATCGCCATAAAGGTGGACCAGGGGTGACCCTAGAATTTGTTTGTACAATATGAGCATCAAACGAAAGTTGTTAATGCATATTTTAAAAGGGAGTGGGCCTTAGTTCTATAGGTGGACGCCGTTTCGAAATCTCGCCATAAAGGTGGACCAGGGGTGACTCTAGAATATGTTTGTACGATATGGGTATCAAATTAAAGGTATTAATGAGGGTTTTAAAAGGGAGAGGTGGTTGTTATATAGGTGGTCGCATTTTCGAGATATCGCCATAAAGGTGGACCAGGGGTGACCCTAGAATTTGTTTGTACAATATGGGTATCAAAAGAAAGGTGTTAATGAGTATTTTAAAAGGGAGTAATCCTTAGTTCCATAGGTGGACGCCGTTTCGAGATATCGCCATAAAGGTGGACCAGGGGTGACCCTAGAATTTGTTTGTACAATATGGGTATCAAAAGAAAGGTGTTAATGAGTATTTTAAAAGGGAGTAATCCTTAGTTCCATAGGTGGACGCCGTTTCGAGATATCGCCATAAAGGTGGAGCAGGGGTGACCCTAGAATTTGTTTGCACGATATGGGTATCAAATGAAAGGGGTTAATGAGCATTTTAAAAGGGAGTGGGGCTTAGTTCTATAGGTGGACTTTCGAGATATCGCCATAAAGGTGGACCAGGGGTGACTCTAGAATGAGTTTGTACGATATGGGTATGAAATTAAAGGTATTAATGAGAGTTTTAAAAGGGCGTGGTGTGAAGGCGTTTTCCAGATATCGACCAAAATGTGGACCAGGGTGACCCAGAACATCATCTGTTGGATACCGCTAATTTATTTATATATGTAATACCTGCCAAAATTTTAAGGGTTTTTTATTTCGCCCTGCAGAACTTTTCATTTTCTTCTACTTAATATGGTAGGTGTCACAACCATTTTATAAAGTTTTTTCTAAAGTTATATTTCGCGTCAATAAAACAATCCAATTACCTTACCATGTTTCATCCCTTTTTTCGTATTTGGTGTAAAATTATGGAATTTTTTCATTTTTCGTAATTTTCGATATCGAAAAAGTGGGCGTGGTCATAGTCGGATTTCGTTCATTTTTCATACCAAGATAAAGTGGGTTCAAGTAAGCACGTTAACTAAGTTCATTGAAGATATGTAAATTTTTGCTCAAGTTATCGTGTTAACGGCCATGCAGAAGGACAGACAGACGACTGTGTATAAAAACTGGGCGTGGCATCAACCGATTTCGCCCATTTTCACAGAAAACAGTTAATGTCATAAAATCTATGCCCCTACCAAATTTCAAAAGGATTGTTTAATTTTTGTTCGACTTATGGCTTTAAAAGTATCCTAGACAAATTAAATGAAAAAGGGCGGAGCCACGTCCATTTTGAAATTTTCTTTTATTTTTGTATTTTGTTGCACCATATTATTGCTGGAATTGAATGTTGACATAATTTACTTATATACTGTAAAAATATTAAATTTTTGTTAAAATTTTACTTTAAAAAAAATTTTTTTTTAAAAGTGGGCGTGGTCCTTCTCCGATTTTGCTCATTTTTATTAAGCGGACATATAGTAATAGGAGTAACGTTCCTGCGAAATTTTATCATGATATCTTCAACGACTGCCAAATTACAGCTTGCAAAAGTTTTAAATTACCTTCCTTTAAAAGTGGGCGGTGCCACGTCCATTGTCCAAAATTTTACTAATTTTCTATTCCGCGTCATAAGTTCAACTCATCTACCAAGTTTCGTCGCTTTAGCTGTCTTTTGTAATGAATTATCGCACTTTTTCGGTTTTTCGAAATTTTCGATATCGAAAAAGTGGGCGTGGTTATAGTCCGATATCGTTCATTTTAAATAGCGATCTGAGATGAGTGCTCAGGAACCTACATACCAAATTTCATCAAGATACCTCAAAATTTACTCAAGTTATCGTGTTAACGGGCGGACGGACGGACGGACGTACGGACATGGCTCAATCAAATTTTTTTCGATCCTGATTATTTTGATATATGATCTATCTCGATTCCTTTATATATGTACAACCAACCGTTATCCAATCAAACTTAATATACTCTGTGAGCTCTGCTCAACTGAGTATAAAAATAATTTGAGAGATGTCGTTTCGTAGCCGCCGTCGTGAATCTAATCAGGCCTAGTGAATGGAGAATGATCATGGATATCAACTTGCAAACTATCAGGTTTAATAATAATTAGATTTCTGGACAACCAAACAACCGCTGCGCTAGCTGAATGGTTATAGCAGTGGCTCCTAAACGTTGCCGATGAAGAAATTTAAGAAATTGGAAGTGGATCTATAGAACGAGCTTTAGCAGTTGCCTGAAATTTTTTCTTTCTTCTGTTATAATTTAATTCAATTAAGAAAAAAAAAATATCATAGCAATAATAATGATAAAATAATTATTGTTAGACCTTGAGCTCAATTCGAACCCGCGATCATACAAATCAGTAGACCGATATAAAAACAGGAATTGTTAGAGAAAATTTTTCTAAGTGGAGTTGCCCCTCGGCAGTGTTTGGCAAGCACTGGGAGTGTATTTATGTCATGAAAAGCTTCTCAGTGAAAATTCATATGCATTTCAAATGCCGACTCGGCATAAAACAAATGGATCCCCTCCCGCTAATTTGTAGGAGAAATTTAATGGAGCACGATGCAAAATTGGAGGAGAAGCTCGGCCTAAAATGTCTTCGGAGGTTATCGCGCCTTACATCTTTTTTTTATTTACAGTGGCTCACATCTTAATTCCCGCAGCTACAGAGCAAAATTGTTGAGCTATATAGAAAGGAAACTAGTGAAACCAATTCAAATGCACAATTTTAATAAAAATATGCTTTTACTTAAACAAATACTTTATTTTCATATGTTTCCACGTTTGTGCTAATTATTTAATAGAAATTAAAATTATCTCAAAAACTAAGGCCATAGCTTATTTTGTGGACCGCGACCTGCCTTAGAAAAACTACTTTGTTATTAAGTTTATTACCTCGTATTACCAACTTTTTGTTAAATAACATCTTCAAGATGATTTTTCATAGACGCAATTAGTTTTTGAGCTGCTTCGCGTGGTATCTTATGCCTTTCTTCGACAAGAGTTGTTTTTGAATCGCTAATCTTACTAATCTGCCTTTGCCGTGTAGCCGATTACAAAATTTATCACATATTTTCAATGACATATAAGGCGAAAGATTGTGGAAGTAGATTCATGAGGTGTGGACATTTCCATATTACACCCATTCCTGAACAATGCCGGATTTGTCTTAAGGGTATTTGTCTTGGTTATTGCGAAATCGATTGCATGCACCTAAATTAGGGGCACTTGGCAACAAGTTGTCTTTTCGTAAAGTTAAATACAAATTTGTATCTATTGTGCCATCAAAGAAAGTTATTTTGCCAACTCCAGAGGCAGCCAAGTAGGCCCAAAACCATCACACTTCCACGGCCATACCAAGCAGTTGCCTTCAAACTTTTATTTTTTAGCTCTGAAATATGTATAATATTTTAAAATTTTATATATATAAATTATTATGTATATAAAACCAAGGCTGCTAACAAAATATGTGGACGACATCTTTTGCTGTTGTCAAAAAAGAACACATTCAAAATATGCTCCACATGCTTAATACGTACCACAAGAACATACAATTTACAGTAGAGATTGAAAGGGATGGTCAACTCCCTTACCTCGATACGTTAATAGCCAGAAAGAATAACAAGTTACTTATTGACTGGTATCAGAAAGCAACGTCTTCTGGAAGGCTGATAAGCTACAACTTCAAGCATGAAAGAAGGACAATAATAAACACGGCGAAAAATTTTATTAGAAGAGTTCTCACAATCAGTGATGAGGTTTTCCACGAGAAAAATATTAAAATAATTAAAGTAACCCTGGAACAGAACGACTTTCCTAAAGAGTTAACAAATAGACTTATTCACAATTTTCATACCACAAAAATAATGAAGAAAAAAGAACGGACGCGGCCAACAAAAAAGTATTTGACAATGGAATATGTTCCAGGATTATCGGAGGGGATCAAGAGCTCCAATCTATACGACAAGGATAGCTATAATGTAGCGTTCACGTACAAAAATACACTAAGGCAAGTTTTTAATAACATAAAGGATAAGATCCCCAAGTTCGAGAAATCTGACGCAGTTTATCGAATCCCATGCAACGGCGACGGGTCCCGCGTATGCGAGAAGGTATATGTGGGGACAACAAAAATCAAGCTCATGACAAGGATTTCCGGTCACAGGGCAAACATAAAACTAAGGAACAGTTTTTCAGGAAATAAGACGACCCTATCTGCCCACTGCAAATATACAGGACATCACCCTGATTTTGAGAACGTAAATATATTGGAGAAGGAAAAATATTACCAAAAACGCTATACCTTAGAAATGCTACACATATTAAGCACTCCTAGTGAAAAACGAATTAATTTTAAAATGGACACTGCCCACTGTGCGAGTGTTTATCGCAATTTGATTTTGAAACAACAACAGCATACACCGCGCTCACTTAAATAAGAATATTCAGCATCCAGCATACTTCAAGACAACAACTAAGCAAAGGGGGGTTGATATACATACTGAGTTATGTTTTATTGTTACATGTATTTTATTATTGTAAAATTTTTGTTTATACTTACTGTTCTTGAAAATTTGTTTACATTTGCGGTATTTTGTACATTTGTTTATTTCTCATGCTTTCGCTTTTTGAGTTTCAACACAGATTTTTGTCCATTGCTAATTTAGTCGATCGAACACATTTATATGAGTAAGTCGCTTATTATATGTATATACGCAAACATTGTGATGAATACGTTCTAATGGTTTGTTTTTTTATACCCCTAGTCCCGAAGATGGCTTTAGAATAAAGCCGAAATATCGACAAGAATTAATTATACAACTATAATACAAAAAGTTGTGTCTTTATTTAAATTGGCCTTGAGCTCAAAAGTTTAACAATATATTATTTTATTTTTGTTTTAAGTTATTTCCGAAACTTTTATAATATTTTTTGACATTATCTGCACCGCTTTGGATGCAGAAGCAACAGACAAACAAGCTTAATGAGAACGCAATAGTTTTTAATAAGCAAATTGTGGATGTGAGCGATGAAAAGCAAATGATAATGCAACTACTCAAAATCCTCGAGGCCAGCTTGGCGACTTGGGACCATACGACGTTAGTAGTATTGCGCTATCAAATATTGGTTAATAGGCTACTGGATTCCATACCTGCGTCTCTATGGGGTTTTAAAGCCAATATATAAGTGGAAGGTTGGTACCAGTGGGCGTAAATGCAGGACGAGGCTATACACCTGCACTCGGGTGACTCTAAACTAAAGGATATAGTAGGGTCTGCGGTTGTAATGTCTTTCAGGTTGAATTAGTAGCCGTGACGAAACGTAATAAAAACACTGGTGGAAGGTAGCTAAAGCAGCAGTCGCGTGATACGTCCCAATCAGAATAGGCGAAACAATACGAAGAAGACTTTCACATGACCGACTAAGTGGGAAGACGTTGAACCGGGCACAGGTTGTGTCTTACAACTATAAAGGGACTTTTCTGATTTTAAATACGTACTAGCGTATTAAGAACGGAAGTCGCAAGTACCTAATAAATAAAAAATGAATACAAATTTTTACCAACTCTTTAATCATAAAATGTCATACAAACTAAGTGTCCAGCATCCGGCTTAGCAACTTACAATTACAAAGATTACTAGGTGTTCCACTTTTCCTTGTTAACTTGGTGCGTGGCTGAATACTTTTAAAATGCATGTACACATACCAACACTCAGCTGCACAACATGATGCACGCTAAATGTGCAGAAACAAAATGTTTCGTCATCACTTGCAGTTTTGTAACAAAAAAAGTTAACAACGCAAAACTTGTGTGCATAAGTCATGTCAGGGGCAATTTCCACATATGAGATACGACAAAGCGAGAAGACAAAGTTGAACGCATTTTGTCACCCAGAATGATCGAAGATGTTTGCCATGAAAAGGGAGTTAATTGAGATTGATAGATTTGTTGGCACTCACTGCCTGTATATATGTGTCTATATATGATTAAATGTTCGATGCTGTTGCAATATTGTTGTTGTTATATTGTTACCATGAAATAGTGATGATGACGATAGTTGTGGGTGCGCTGTGTTGTAGGTGCTCACATGGCATATACATACATACGTGGTGGCAAGTGTGTGGTGCGCGTGCGCATGCTTCGTCTTCAATCTGAATGATAGATAAAAGCGCGCTGCTAATGTTCCTTGTCCTTTGTGCAGTGCAGCCGATGCGAGTACAATAAAAAGTGTACAAAAATTTTCACTTGTGTGGGCAGCGCTGGGCAAAAAAAAAAGGTGGGCAACAAAGAATTTTTCAACTGTATAACAATTCTGCGAAGGTATTTAAGAACATCGATTCATTTCTTTTCGTATGACAGGAAGCAGGATAACTCAAATGAATGGCAGGTCACCTACGTTTTTAATAAGTGCTTGTAATTTTTTTGAAACATTTTCCTGTTACACCGCAAGTTGTTGTTTTATTATTTTTTATTTTTATTGATTGTTGTTGGTTTTGTGGCAGTTTTACTGTGATTTTTATCAGATTCTCTTGTTTAGTACTTTTTTAATGTTAATTTGTGCTGTTTAATCTTTTTGGGAGTGGGTTTTGTCATACACTTGTCATTTGTTTTCGTTGATGAGCCGAGCATTATTCATTGGCTGGTTGATTGGTTGCAAGTTGTTGGCGCAAACTAAGAATTTAATAAATCACTTTGCGCTCAAAAAGAAAGTGAAAGAAAAATCTTTGAGGTGCTCTTTCCTACTTCCTTCATTTGTTTCGTTTTATGGTTGTACAAATTGGGGAATCTTGCCATATATTGAAGAGCTATCCGCGAAGCTAGACGCTTGAAATTTGGATTGCGTTACAAAGCCCGATGACAGTTTAACATGACTTCCTCTAGGTGGCACAATAATCGTGATATTTAAAAAGTTCCTTCGAATTTGGAAATTTTGTTTTCGAGTTTCAAGTACCTTCCCATAACCCAATGATCTGAAACTTTGAACATAGCCTTTCAACATATTAAACTGCAATATTTGAGATAAATATTGAGGTAGGCAATTTGTCGATGGTATGAGAGCTTAGCAGTATACCATAGCGCCAGGCTTTGTGGCTTACGAGGTTGAATCTACGTCATTCAGCTTTATAGGAGGGCGGCGGGATATCAAATACCAAGAACAGCAGGGGTTTGTTTGGCTGTATTGCTACTAAGCTTTCCCTAAACTGGTAGTTAATGATTTTAGCTGCCGCAAAATCAATACGAGAAGGGAGTAACTTCGGGGAGCATGATGAGGAGAGAACGTTCGGTGAAAGGCGTCAAACCTGCTTAAAAGAGGTTTAAGGGCCCCAGTCCTAGGGCAGTGAGGCAAGGCAACTTTATTAACAAGGCGAGTGCGTCCAAAGCTGTAGAACAAACAGATCTAAAAAGCAAGGCAACAAATACCTCGAATGCTGGAAGTCGAACAGAGGATATTGAAGTTGACAGATTGAAAGCAATGTATGTGGAAGTAGATGATAAGCTTATGGCAGGAAACACCTCAACTTCGAATTTCCTGGAGGGACCAACGGGAGGTAACGCTACGACACCGGGTGCCCCCTAGGCGACGAGTAACGGGGTGAAACAGTCCCTGACTGTAACGCAGGTTGATCTACAGAAAAGGACAGATATATAGTTATTAGCTTAATGCTCAAGATCATTGGGGAAGGACTAAATAGTCCCCTTCCAACCTTTGATTCCGGGGTGGCATGATGGTGTTAGTAGCTTTGATCCTAATATGCAAAGGAAAATCTGGAGTGCGCCGATTCAGGTGGCAGACAGAGTGCAAATTACCCTGATACCCAACCATTATTAAGACAGAAGATACGATGCAGTCTCAGATGCTAGATGCGTATTAAGAATTGTAAGCCTTATACCAAGAGGACAAGCGGAGGACGTTGGCGTCTTGTCGAAGGTGTTGGAAGTGGAAAAAACATCCTCTTATAGATAAATCCCATACCTAGATGACGTTTCTGTTGTCATAAATTGAAAACAATGATTAGTTTTTTGATATGGCGGATAAAGTATTTTTAGTTAGAAGTATTAGGTCCCGAATCGCGCTATCAGTAAGCTTGGTGGGGTGAAATAGCAGGAGTAACCTTGTACAAATTTTCTAGGCAGCGTCCCAGACAGTAAGTTGTCGCTGAAGCTGAACGTGGAGAGGGCCTCGGAGGCACCTTAAATATGGTAAATAATACTGTGGCGTACGAGGGGCCCATTGCCCTCTCTTTCTCATTGTATTTTTAAAGCGATTGTTGAGCGTATCCTATACCACGGATTCTTTATCTGATGGACACAGGCACCAAAAAACCTAACTTAAAAAATTAGCATAACGGAAGCCCTGATAATAAACTTAACGGCTTCACTGAATGAGATTCTGCACATCACACTTGAAGACTTTCTGCCAAAAAAATATAGCAATAACTACTGCAGCGAGATTCAATGCCTCAGACAACTTAACCGCAGACCTTACCGTCATATTAGTACAGCGTTATCAAATATTGGAAGAAAATCTTAAGTACTAAGGCAATAAAACCACATACGAAAACATCTAAAAGTGTAAGAGTGTAAGCATTCCCTATAAATAATCGAATAGGGAGAAATATATACACCAGAAATGAGAAACAAATGAGCTAGTAAAAATAGCGCATTCCTCGAAGCTTGTACGATTTACGTCCCAATCAGATTGGGTGAGATTGAAAAAAGAGAGTTCTGCACACGACTGGTCAAGCAAGAAGGGGGTGAAACTAAGCACGGGGCTGCAAAACATTGAAAATCGTGTGCGTTTTTTACAACCGTGGGCTAACAAAGTTACTCCTATCATTAAAAACAAGCGGACTGTAGGTCCACAATGGATATTCTGGCGTTAAATGCGTTTAAATTCCGGCTCGTCAGTGATAGCAGATGTAGGAGGTGCAAATTGCAGGAGGAAGCGATGGAGCAAATAATGTGTTCATGTCCTACGCTCGGCAGACTAGGGCTCCAGCTATTGGTAGTAACACCGCTATAAGATCTAAAAATAGCAGGTAGCATAGGTCCCAGGAGGTCTCTAGTGCGTGCCATGTGAACAGAGTCATTTTATAACATATATTCTGGCTTTTGATTGGATTTCTAAGTTTGGTCGTTGAGCTGGAGACATTTAAAAAGTGCCATAAACGCAATTGCAATCAGTAAAGTGTTTTGAAGGAGGTGGAATCGCAAATAGTAGATTATTTCATTTAAAGAACCACTCTAGTGTACATGCATCCATATAAAAATTTATCTTTCATAGCTGTAGACGCTACTGTGTTGCCATTTATCATACGATTCGTAGATTGAGTTATACATAGCAATAAAGATATGCTCAATGCTTTTAATTTGTTCTTTTTTTTTTTTGTTTGTTACAAATGCCTTGTCACATGCTTTACATAGTTCTTTTCACTGATTTTCATCTATCTGAACCAATTTATTATAAATGGTTTAATTAATTTAATACATCAATGCTATGACAGAAGATAAATGGATGTTTTTATTTACCACCAGCTGAGATAGAACACAATCAATAGTTAAATACAAATATGTGTGTGTGTGTTTAAAATGCAATCATGGCATAAGTATTTCATTGCGGACAATACTTACGCCCACTTTTGCTTGTGCTATTTTTTGATAGCTATCTTAAGTAATACATACCCATTCATGCATTACAGGCGGATCTTATTTATGAGTCGTATGTATATACTATGTATTTATATTTAATATAAATTTCACGTTCGACATGATATCCAAGTTTATTAACCACCTTTGTTTTACACAGTTGCAATATTTAATATTAATTTGCTTTTGATATTTTCATCAACACTATTTCTCTAATGAGTTCATGCTGCGCAAATTTAGCATTGAGCAAAAAAATAAAGTTCTAATCAAACGAATTGTGAATACAATTTCATATACACACTAACGTGCATACACCTTTTGTACTCTTGCTTTATTTAATGGCAAAAAATGAAATAAATTGTCCAAAAGGCACATTTTTCAATTGACAGCGTACATGAAATGTAGCAAACGTGCAGCGCATTGTAATTCATTTGAATGTAGGTATGTATATATGTAAGCATGACAGTGTACAAAACAAATAAAGCGTAACAAATGTACTGAGCTAAATTGGAAATCGATTATTTTTTAGGGAACTCATAGGATATACAAAGATAGCTCTGTTTTAGCTTTTGGCTAACTACAAAGTTAGTGTATCCATGTTCCAAGTGCACTTCATGTTTTTCAAAACGTTTATGGCAAACGATTTGTGTAACTGCCACAGATGCGGCAGCTACATTACTATATTTGCAACTGATATTTAATTAATTTGTAGCATTTTTTTAAATTAACATATGCATACTTGTGCTTGGATATTTGTAAGCTTGCTGAAAATAATTACTTAATAAATATCAAATGCAAACAATGTACGAAAGACTTAAGACACGAACTTCATTTTAGTGTAAGGAATTGCAGGACCACATAACAATGATTTATGCAATAGATAACGGTAAAAGAACGCTGTGTGAATCTGACACCCGGAAATGCGCCTTTTTTAGTAATAACTATGTTGCTCAATTGCCCAAGTTATTACTAACCCAAGACTTGCCAAGTAGAAGGCAGTTCAAAAGGTTTGCTGTGAGAAACCGTCGGTTCTGAAACCATTACGAGGAGGAAGAAGCGTCGAATGGTGTAATGGTGTGAAGCTGATAGCGTGCGACAACATTTCGAGTTTGCGGTGCCTGGAGGAAGTGGCTCCAAACCTCCAAAGGCAAGGCACCAACGCGCGGTTTGAGGTGGTGTATAAAGCCCAAATCCCCACCGTACCAAAAGTTAAGGTATGGATACCATGCGTGATGAAGTCGAAGGGTTCATTTGACGTGGCGCTGATCCAGGAGCCGTGGCTCTCATCAGGAGGAATGCTTTCTGGACTTAGCGCGCGCGGGTTTGGCGTTTACTATGCCCAAACGGAAAGACGGGTGCGAGCTGTAGTAATGGTAAGGAAACAGCTGCATTCATATATGCCGGTTTACTACACTACAGAGGCCCTCGCCGTGGTGGCCGTTGAGGAAAAGAATAAGCAGGCATTTATCCAAGCGTTCAGCTACATTGCCCATGCTGCGGAGGTTCCACCCATTGAGTGCAAAAAGCTAGTACAGGAGGAAGGGCGCAAAGGGCGGTTGGTCATAGACGCAGATGCAAATGCGCACAACAATGCGTGGGGAGGAGCAGATACGAACGAGGGAGGCGAATCTCTATTTTGTTTCATCCTGCAAACTAATTTGCAGATAGCCAACAGAGGAAATATCCCTACATATATTGGTCCAAAATCCAGCAATGTTCTGGGTATTACATTGAGCTCCGAGTTGTATGATTGGATGGTTCTTGATAGACCATCCTTCTCCGACCATGCGTATATCAGCTTCAGCACCCCCCTAAAGAGGGTAGAGAAGGGAGGGACCTTTAGAAACCCTAGGTCAACGAACTGGACTAAATTCCAGAAACAGGTAGAAACAAAACTGGGACAAGCCAAAGAGGTTGCCAATGTGGAGGAACAGGAAGAGCCGAATGAATTCCTAACAAGGAAGCTTACTACTGCGTATAACAAAGCTTGCCCTCTAATTAGATTCAGAGGAAAAGCAAAGCCGCTATGGTGGAACAATGAGCTGAATCTTCTAAGAAGACAGGTAAATGAAATGTTGAAGCTCGCAAAGACCGCGGAAAACGTAGCATGTCGGGATGAGTACAGGGATCTACTGAGGATCTACATGCGAATAATTTCCAGCGCGAAGAGAATCTCATGGAAAAGTTTCTGTACGGACATAGAGTGCTCTAGCGAAACAGCACGGTTGAAAGAAGTCCTAGCAAGGGGAAACATAGACCAGGAGTAATAAAGAAAAAGAACATGGAATGGTCACGTAATAGTAAGGAATCCCTTGAGGTGCTTTTCGACGCACATTTCCTATCGAGAGACGGCTTAGAAGAGCCAGCAGATATCACTCACACTTCGATCACGGAGCGGGTAGTGCCGGGCTTGGGGACCGATACCAAGGTCGAATGGGCAGTGAAGACGTTTTCTAAGTTTATTTCGCCGAGCCCAGATGGTATATTCACGGCCATGCTATAAGTTTCAAGTAGGGCGGTCGTGGAATGGCTTAAAATATTATTCGATTGGTGCATAAGACTGAATCATGTACCGCACTCTTGGAGAACTGCCGATGTATCTCTCCTACCAAAGGCGGGGAAGATCGGTCACGTATATCCCAAAGACTATACACCCATTAGCTCAACATCATTTCCGCTCAAAACCTTTGAGAGGCTGATAGATATGTATATAAAGTCCAACGTGGATGAAAAACTATTATCCACAACACAGCATGGGTACACCAAAGGCAAGTCGGTAGACACCGCATTGCATAAGGTGGTAATTAGAACAGAGAAATCCCTGCAATATAAGGAGTATACTCTAGGAGTCTTCGTGGACATTTTCGGGGCTTTCAATAATGTTTCTAAATGGACGATAATGGATGGTCTTAATTACATTAAACTACATCCCGCCTTAATCAGATGGATCGGCTTCATGTTAAATTGCAGGAAGATTACATCACAATGGGAATTGTACGAGGCCACGATCAGGGGACAGGGGCACACCGCAGGGAGGGGTGATATCACCTCTGCTGTGGACGCTGGTCATAAGCCAACTGCTCAGGCGATTCGATGAGGGACCCGTAAAACTTAGGGCTTACGCAGATGATGGATGTCATAACTGCAAAGCGGTCTTGTTTACAGAGGTCCCAAATTGGACCAGGCCCAAGTTAGGAGGGGTGACCTTACAGGAGAAACCTTGCACAAAATATCTAGGAATCATCCTAGACATTAAGCTGTGATGGAAGCTCAACGTATAGGAGAGGGTGAAGAAGGCCTCAACGGCACTCTATGCATGTAAAAGAATGCTGAGTTGTACGTGGGGCTTATCGCCCTCTCTTTCCCATTGGGTTTTTACAGCGACTGTACGCCCTATTCTATACTATGGAGTTCTTGTTTGGTGGAAAGCCACACAAAAAACAAGTAAGGAAGGCTAAGTTCGGGTGTAACCGAACATTACATACTCAGTTGAGAGCTATGGAGACAAAATAAGGAAAATGAACCTGGGGTAACCCTGGAATGTGGTTGTATGACATTTGTATCAAATGAAAGGTATTAAAGAGTATTTTAAGAGAGAGTAGGCCATACTTCTATGTATGGACGCCATTTAGGGATATCGCCATAAAGGTGGACCAGGGCTGACTCTATAATTTGTTTGTACGATATGGGTATCAAATGAAAGGTGCTACTGAGCATTTTAAGAGGGAGTGGGCCTTAGTTCTATAGGCGAACGCCTTTTCGAGAAATCGCCATAAAGGTGGACCAGGGGTGACTCTAGAATATGTTTGTAAGATATGGGTATCAAATGAAAGCTGTTAATGAGTATTTTGAAAAGGAGTGATCCTTAGCTCCATAGGTGGACGCCGTTTCGAGATATCGCCATAAAGGTGGACAAGGGGTGTTTCTAGAATGTGTTTGTACGATATGGGAATCAAATGAAAGGTGTTGCTGAGCATTTTAGAGTGGGCATTAGGTCTATAGGTGGACGCCTTTTCGAAATGTCGCCATTAGGGTGGGCCAGGGGTGACTCTAGAATGTGTTTGTATGATATGGGTATCAAATGAAAGATGGTAATGAGTATTTTAAAAGGGAGTAATCCTTAGTTCTATAGGTGGACGCTTTTCGAGATATCGCCATAAAGGTGGACCAAGGGACACTCTAGAATGTTTGTACGATATGGGTATCAAACGAAGGGTGTTACTGAGCATTTTAAGAGGGAGTGGGCATGAGGTCTATAGGTGGACGCCTTTTCGAGATATCGTCATTAGAGTGGGCCAGGGGTGACTCTAAAATGTGTTTGTACGATATGGGCATCAAACGAAAGGTGTTACTGAGCATTTTAAGAGGGAGTGGGCATTAGGTCTATAGGTGGACGACCTTTCGAGATATCGCCATTAGGGTGGGCCAGGGGTGACTCTAGAATGTTTGTACGATATGGGTATCAAACGAAAGGTGTTACTGAGCATTTTAAGAGGGAGTGGGCATTAGGTCTATAGGTGGACGCCTTTTCGAGATATCGCCATAAGGGTGGGCCAGGGGTGACCCTAGAATGTGTTTGTACGATATGGGTATCAAATGAAAGGTGGTAAGGAGTATTTTAAAAGGGAGTAATCCTTAGTTCTATAGGTGGACGCCTTTTCGAGATATCGCCATAAAGGTGGACCAAGGGTGACTCTAGAATGTTTGTACGATATGGGTATCAAACGAAAGGTGTTACTGAGCATTTTAAGAGGGAGTGGGCATTAGGTGTATAGGTGGACGCCTTTTCGAGATATCGCCATTAGGGTGTGCCAGGGTGACTCTAGAATGTGTTTGTACGATATGGGTATCAAATGAAAGGTGGTAATGAGTATTTTAAAAGGGTGTAATCCTTAGTTCTATAGGTGGACGCCTTTTCGAGATATCGCCATAAAGGTGGACCAAGGGTGACTCCAGAATGTTTGTACGATATGGGTATCAAACGAAAGGTATTACTGAGCATTTTAAGAGGGAGTCGGAATTAGGTCTATAGGTGGAAGCCTTTTCGAGATATCGCCATTAGGGTGGGCCAGGTGTGACTCTAGAATGTTTGTACGATATGGGTATCAAACGAAAGGTGTTACTGAGCATTTTAAGAGGGAGTGGGCATTAGGTCTATAGGTGGACGCCTTTTCGAGATATCGCCATTAGGGTGGGCCAGGGGTGACTCTAGAATGTTTGTACGATATGGGTATCAAACGAAAGGTGTTACTGAACATTTTAAGAGGGAGTGGACATTAGGTCTATAGGTGGACGCCTTTTCGAGATATCGCCATTAGGTTGGGCCAGGGGTGACTCTAGAATGTTTGTACGATATCTGTATCAAGCGAAAGGTGTTACTGAGCATTTTAAGAGGGAGTGGGCATTAGGTCTATAGGTGGACGCCTTTTCGAGATATCGCCAATAGGGTGGGACAGGGGTGACTCTAGTATGTGTTTTTACGATGTGGATATCAAATTAAAGGTATTAATGAGGGTTTTAAAAGCGAGTGGCCCTTAGATGTATATGTGAAGCCGTTCTCGCGATATCGACCAAATTTTGACCAGGTGATCCAGAAATACATCTGTCGGGTACTGTTAATTTATTTATATATGCAATACCACTAACAGTATTCCTGCCAAGGGTCCAAGGGCTGTTGATTTCGCCTTGTAGAACTTTTTCATTTTCTTCTACTTAATATGGTAGGTGTCACACCCATTTTACAAAGTTTTTTCCAAAGTTATATTTTGCGTCAATAAACCAATCCAGTTACCATGTTTCATCCCTTTTTTCGAATTTGGTATAGAATTATGGCATTTTTTCATTTTTCGTAATTTTCGATATCGATAAAGTGGGCGTGGTTATGGTCGGATTTCGGCCATTTTTTACACCAAGATAAAGTGAGTTCAGATAAGTACGTGGGCTAAGTTTAGTAAAGATATATCGGATTTTGCTCAAGTTATTGTGTTAAGGGTCGAGCGGAAGGACAGACGGTGGACTGTGTATAAAAACTGGGCGTGGCTTCTACCGATTTCGCCCATTTTCACAGAGAACAGTTACCGTCATAGAATCTATGCATCTACCAAATTTGAGAAGGATTGGTAAATTTTTGTTCGACTTATGGCAATAAAAGTATTCTAGACAAACTAAATGAAAATGGGCGTAGCCACGCCCATTTTGAAATTTTCTTTTATTTTTATATTTTGTTGCACCATATCATTACTGGAGTTGAATTTTGACTTAATTTACTTATATACAGTAAAGATATTAAATTTTTTGTTAAAATTTGAATTTAAAAAAATTTTTTTTTAAAAAGTGGGCGTGTTCTTCATCCAATTTTGCTAATTTTTATTTAGCACAAATATAGTAATAGTAGTAACGTTCCTGCCAAATTTCATCATGATATCTTCAACGACTGCCAAATTACAGCTTGCAAAACTTTTAAATTACCTTCTTGTTAAAGTGGGCGGTGCCACGCCCATTGTCCAAAATCTTACTAATTTTTTATTCTGCGTCATAACCTCAACCCATCTACCAGGTTTCGTCGCTTTATCTGTCTTTTGTAATGAATTATCGCACTTTTTCGGTTTTTCGAAATTTTCGATATCGAAAAAGTGGGCGTGGTTATAGTCCGATATCGTTCATTTTAAATAGCGATCTGAGATGAGCGCTCAGGAACCTACATACCAAATTTCATCAAGATACCTCAAAATTTAATCAAGTTATCGTGTTAACGGACGGACGGACGGACGCACGGACGGACATGGCTCAATCAAATTTTTTTTCGATCCTGATTATTTTGATATATGGAAGTCTATATCTATCTCGATTCCTTTATATATGTACAACCAACCGTTATCCAATCAAACTTAATATACTCTGTGAGCTCTGCTCAACTGAGTATAAAAATGTTTTTCAGTTTCGTGACGAAATTAATATACCATTTCATTTTCATGAAAGGTATAATTAGAAAAATCGGACGATTAAAAAAATGTTTAAAAGTCAAATTTTAAGAAAAAATTCAATATCCTTACAGTATATAAGTAAATTATGTCAACATTCAATTCCAGTAATGATACAGTGCAACAAAATACAAAAATAAAAGAAAATTTCGAAATGGGCGTGGCTCCGCCCTTTTTCATTTAATTTGTGTATAATACTTTTAATGCCATAAGTCCAACAGAGATTTACCAATCCTTGTGAAATTTGGTAGAAGCTTAGATTCTAGGACGATAATTGTTTTCTGTGAAAAAGGGCAAAATCGGTTGAAGCCACGCCCAGTTTTTAAACACAGTCGTCCGTCTGTCCTTCCGCATGTCCGTTAACACGATAACTTGAGCAAAAATCGATATATCTTTACTGAACTCAGTTCACGTACTTATCTGAACTCACTTTATATGGGTGTAAAAAATGGCCGAAATTCGCCTATGACCACGCCCACTTTTTCGATATCGAAAATTACTAAAAATGAAAAAAATGCCATACAAATATACCAAATACGAAAAAAGGAATGAAACACGGTAATTGGATTGGTCTATTGACGCAAAATATAACTTTAGAAAAAAACTTTGTAAAATGGGTGTGACACCTCCCATATTAAGTAGAAGAAAATGAAAAAGGTTTGCAGGGCGAAATCAAAAGCCCTTTGAATCTTGGAAGGATAGCTGTTCGTAGTATTACATATATAAATAAATTAGCGGTTCCCGACAGATGATGTTCTGGGTCACCCTGGTCCACATTTCGGTCGATATCTTGAAAACGCCTTCACATATACAACTACCACCACTCCCTTTTAAAACCCTCATTAATACCTTTAATTTGATAGCCATATCGTACAAACAAATTACAGAGTCACCCCTGGTCCACTCTTATGGCGATATCTCGAAAAGGCGTCCACTCATAAAACTAAGGCCCACTCCGTTTTAAAATTCTCATCAACATCTTTCATTTGATACCCATAATGTACAAACGCATTCTAGAGTCACCCCTGCTCCACGTTTATGGCGATATCTCGAAAAGTCCACTTATAGATTTAAGGAACACTCCCTTTGAAAATACTCATTAACAATTTTCATTTGATACCCATATCGTACATGCAAATTCTAGAATCACCCCTGGTCCACCTTTCTGGCGATATCTCGAAAAGGCGTCCACCTATAGAACTTAGGCCCAGTCCCTTTTAAAGTACTCATTAACACCTTTCATTTGATACCCATATCGTATAAACAAATTCTAGAGTCTAGAGTCACCCCTGGTCCACCTTTATGGCGATATCTCGAAAAGGCTTCCTCCTATAGATCTTAGGCCCACTCCCTTCTAAAATACTCATTAACACCTTTTATTTGATACCCATGTCGTGCAAACAAATTCTAGAGCCACCCCTGGTCCACCTTTATGGCGCTATCTCGAAAAGGTGTCCACCCATAGAACTAAGGCCCACTCCCTTTTAAAATACTCATTAGCACGTTTCTTTTGGTACCCATTTTGTACAAACGCATTCTAGACTCACCCCTGATCCACGTTTATGGCGATATCTCGAAAAGGCATCCACCCATAGAACTAAGGCCCACTCCCTTTTAAATTCTCAATAACTCCTTTCATTTGATACCCATATCGTACAAACAAATTCTAGAGTCACCCCTGGTCCACCTTTATGACGATATTTCGAAAAGTCGTCCACCTATAGAACTAAGACCCACGCCCTTTTAAAATACTCATTAACACATTTCATTTGATACCCATATCGTACAAACAAATTCTCGAGTCAGGCCTGGTCCACCTTTATGGCGATATCCCTAAATGGCGTCCATCTACAGAACTATGGCCCACTCCCTCTTAAAATACTCTTTAATACCTTCCATTTGATACAAATGTCATACATACACATTCCAGGGTTACTCTAGGTTCATTTTACTACGAGGTGATTTTCCCTTATTTTGTCTCCATAGCTCTCAGCTGAGGATGTAATGTTGGGTTACACCCGAACTTAGCCTTCTTTACTTGTTATTTATCGAAAGGGTATTATTATTTTTTGTTTGTTGATTTTCCGTTGAGGTGGTTAATTGATGTATGTTGGAATGATTTTCGGTCATCCCTTGTCGAATTTCATTTGGAGATAAAGCGGTTTCAGCGTGTTTGCCTTAAGAAAAAATTGCTCTGATGATGACACGAAGAAACCAAAAACCCAGAACCGATACAGAAAGTGGAAAAGAAATTGGAACAAAAATTGCAAGTGAAACCGGAGCAGAAACTGATATAGAAACTGGGGTGGAAATTGGAACGTAAAACTGAACACCTAAGCAGAGACTAGAACGAAAAGAAGAACAGAAAATTACAGGAAAAGTGTACCAGAAACTGGAAAAAAAACTTAACAGAATCTGGAACAAAAAGTTGAAAAGAAAGTTAAACAGAAACTGGAATAGAGACTGGAACAGAAGATATAGCAAAATCTGTAAGTGAAACTGGAAGAGAAAGTGGAACAAAAACCGGAATAGAAACAAGAATAAGAAAAAGGAAAGAAACTGTAAGAGAAACTGGAGCAGAAGCTGGAAAAAAAACTGAAAGATATAGTGAAGCAGAAACTAGAAGAGGAGCTGGAAAAGAAATTGAAAGAGAAAGTGGAATAGAAAAATAAACATTAACTGAAACAGAGACTAAAACAGAAACTGAAGAACAGAAACTGGCGGCACCGCTTTTGCTTTGAATTTTCTTGGGGGACAAGCTCTGTTGTACGCAGTCATAGCGGAAAATTCTTTGGATTGTCAGAGCTTAGTTTTTAAATGATCTTGGAATCTGCTTCATTGACCTGGCGTTTCGAATGGTTCGTTTCTTCCCTAAATAGTGAATAATGAAGCTGATATACGCTTTAACCAATACGAGTATGTCAAAGATGGTGTTAAGAAATCTCTAAAGAACTATCTCACCCTTTTTCTTATTCAAAGTAATATTTATTCCATTTTGAATGAAGTTTTGTAGAAGAGCTTTTTGGCCACTATATTTTATGAAAGAATAAACAACTTGCCAATGTCTAAAAAATTTGTTTGATTTTTAAATGGCTGCACTGGTACACGGGATACAGCACCAAAAACTCGAGCTAAAGCTTATGCTGATGAATTTTATGGAATGCAAAAATAAAGTTGGTGTTTTGGTAAAATGCATGTGATGGTTTCATGCAAAAATTTTTAAATAATTAGCAACTTTTACCTGACATTTACGAATATTTTTACTTTTCTACAATAAAAAACGGACACAAGTTTCTTCTAAATAATACACTAAAGACAAGTATCTTCACACATTTTTTTGTAAATCTTCCTATGTAAAACGTACTTTATTGACAGTCCACAACTCGGTATGCTGGCTAAACTGGCCGCTCATGCAGTACATCTGCCAAGTTCGTCACTTAAGTCTTTTATATTATTCACACTTGAATGTTGCATTTCAGCTCTTAAGCACGTTTTAAAATGTATTTATTGCAACATTTACTACTGCATTGGCATAGCACTTTAAACAAACGTAAGCACAAACACGTAGATTTCCCACGATTTAGTAAATTAAGAACAAAAACTATACTGGCAAATGGTATGCATTACATGCAAAACAACTAATGTTTTGTTCGTTAGCATTTTAATTGTATAATTCGTTTTGGTGTTTTTGTGAAGGTTTTCATTTCAAGAAATGTTGCTCTTTTTAATGTTCTTTTTTTCATTTGAATATACTTTAATGCAAATTGGTTTTTTTCTTTTTTATTAATAATATTTGCGCTAGCGGCAAACAATGTGTTCGCATGTAAAATAATCATTAAAATAGCGGTAAACACAAATACAACTTTGATGCTAAACAAGCAGATAATAATGCACAAAGCAATAATAATAACAATAAAAATATGAAAAAATTAAAAAAAAAACCAAGCTTTAGTGGCGACTAAAGTGGAGTTAGTACGACTGAAAAATATTGATTTTTTTATTTTATTTTTTTAGCGCAAAGATTTAAGTGCAACAGCAAACATAATTTAACATTTTTTTTTTGTGAAGGAAATTTGTGTTATTTCACGAAGTGTAAGTGGGTGGAACCGTGTGTAGAAATCCACGAAAGTGGGGAAAGCTTTTGGCCGCCGTTCACCTGGGAATGGCCAGAGCGATCCTTTTGCATGCAGTTCAAGTAGCTCACTACTGCCGGTCGCTTGCGTCCAAGTATCCTCTGGGTAGCCTGGCTGCGCCACTCTGACATAATCGGTTTAAGGGCTCTCCCCGGCTAGGCTCTCATCGGCAGCATCTGTACAAAACTAGGCGCGGCTGCAAACGGGCGTCTGTCATGAAGCAAGCGGTTCGCTATATAAACGTGCAAGTAATATTTTCACCCCCGCTGAGCGGGTTGTGCGCTGGGCTAGCGACCCGCCACGTAAAACCATACTCCAATGAAATATACCAACATGCCTCGGATAAATACACGCTCTATTGACGACCATGCAAACGTTTGAAGGACAATGAATTGAGGGCATGCACCTGGAACGTCCCCTCCCTGAATGGGATTGGTGCAGATGCCCGGCTGGTTGATGTCCTAATCAAAGCAAAATCTGACATCCCCGCCATCCAAGAAATGCGTTAGATGAAGGAAGAAAGAAGATCCGATATTGTGACATCTATTGGAGTGGCCATATGAATAAGCGTCGGATTTGTGGTGGGAGAGAGACTTTGTCGCCAAGTTCTAGCGTTCACGCCTGTGGACGAGCGTCTCGCCGCTATCCGAATAAAAGCAAACTTTTTAATACATCTGCGCCGACAAAGGAGAAAGACGATGAGGTGAAAGACACTTTCTATGAACAATTAGAACGCACGTACGAGCGCTGCCCCCGTCATGATATAAAAGTCGCGCTTGGCGACTTTAACGCCAGGATGGGCAAAGAAGGTGTTTTTGGCCCTACAGTCGGAAAGTTCAGCCTACACAATTGAACTTATCCTAACGGACTGAGGCTTACTGACTTTGCCGGTGCCCGAAACACAGTCATATCCAGCACGGTATTCATGCATAAAAAGATACATCAAGCTCCATGACTGTCTCCTGATCGAAATACTAGCAATCAGTTCGGTCACGTTGTAATAGACGGACGGCATGCATGCCTCCAGTGTTTTAGATGTGCGCACGATCCGAGGACCTAATATCGACTCGGTCCATTATCTCATTGCAACCAAAATACGCACCGCCTCAACGCAGCTAAAACCAAGGAAAAAAGATATAAGGAAAGCTAGATGTCGAAAAGCTTAAATCACAACAGACTGCCAATGTTTTCGCAACTCGACTCTCACACCTGTAAACAAATCAACTGTAAACAGATCTACTGTAAATTGATCTAGAGCTCTTGGCAAAGAAAAATAAGCAAGCTTTGAAATATTTGATATAAATTTTCAGTTTCGAATTAATTGTAAAACTTGATGAACGAATTTTTAAATTAAAAACCAATTAGTTTTATAATTTTACTATTTTATTAGTTCAGAAGTGAGACGAATTCGCGTCGTGAAATAAACATAAACGAAAATAAATATGTTTTTAATCGATTTGCAATTTAATTTTGTGAAATTTGCCTCTGTGCAATATGCATACCTAATTTGCATCCGAACCTCGTATCTCTGGGACATCAGCTATAAATATTGCGATTTTGTGAAACTCAAAAATGGTATCATTCTAACGTAAAGAATGAGAACGGGCAATTTATATGATCATACGTTGGTTGTATAGTTGTTAACGAAAATTAATCAATGTTAAATATATGATAATAAAAGAGAAAATGTTGGTTAAAATTGCATCGTTAACGGTGCAACAGTTGAAAGATTTTCTTAGTGAAAAGAACTTGAACACTACCGGTACGAAAGCCGAATTAATATTGCGATTGTCGGAAGTGTTAAGATCGGATGAGATTGAAATGTGTAGTCAAAATATAGTAGACGAAAAACTCGAAACGACACAGAGTCAAAATGGTTCTCTTCAAGAACAAATTAATGAATTAAAAGAAATGTTATCGGGTGTGGTAAATGCTCTGACGCAAATGAATGCGACATCTGTGTCTCAGCCAAGGTCGGTGATTAGCATTCCAGTGGTTGGAAATGTGAATGAGATGTCTAGTATGACAAGTGTTCATAATAGGTATTCAGTGAAAGAAATCGCAGAAACTATTCCTGATTTTGATCCTACTAATTATCTTGCGTTAACTGCCGAACAATTTATTGAGCGTGTAAATAGTGCTATGAATGCGTATGTTTGGGAAGAAAAGTGCGTACTGTTGGCTGTGTATAGTCGAATGAAGGGTGTAGCACGTTTATGGTTAGACGGTCAACAAAGTTTGTTTGCAACGTGGCGTGATTTTTCAAATGCATTAATTGAAGAATTCGGTACGAAGATGGACGAGGCTGATATAAACTATATTATGAGTAGTACGACATGAAAACAAGGTGAAAAAGTTATTGAATATTGTTTTCGTATGAGCGCAACGGGTAAACGGTACGGATTAAGTGAATCAGCAATTATAAAATATACTCGTGAAGGTTTAAAATATCGTGATTTACAATCTGCAATCGCTGTTTTGAAATTTAATACAATGAAAGAGATGCGTGAAACTCTTGACGAATATTTAAAAAATTTGCCTACAACGTCGCGGAATACATATGACAATACATCGAAAAAAACAGAAACAGAAACATAAACAGCTCCTAATGAAAAATTTGAAAAATCCAGTGAAAAGTTAACTTGTTATAATTGTTCCGAAAAGGGGCATTTGTCTAGTAATTGCTCCAAACCTCAAAATCGTCCACGATGCAAAGACTGTCAAAGAGTGCATCCGCGAAATGATCCTGTAAATTGTGGTAAAAACGTTAATGTGAGAGCATGCGAAACTAGTAAAATGTTTGAAAAAGAAATATACATTAATGGTGAACGATTAATTGCATTTATTGATAGTGGCAGCGATTGTCACATGGTACGTGAGTCGATAGCCCATAAATGACTTTATTGTAACTATTAATAACGGTAAGTTGAATTTTAATCACAATTCTAAAATTTATAAAATAAAATCGGAAAATAACACAACGTACGATAACAGAAAATTGCAACTAACGAAGCTTTTAGCAGAGTATCGAGATGTTTTTGCTGAAAATTTAAGTGAAATTGGTAAAACTAATCTCATTGAAATGAAAATTGAGGTCGATTGTGGCGAGCCCATCTGTCAACGTCCATACAGAGTTCCCGAACCAAAAAAAATTTTGGTTTCGAATATGATAAAAGATTTGTTAGATAATGATATTATTTGTGAATCTCAGTCTGAATTTGCTAGCCCTGTAATAATGGTAAAGAAAAAAGATGGAACTGATCGTATGTGCGTGGATTACAGGTGATTAAATCAACATACAAAAAAAGAAGTATATCCAATGCCAAATATAGAGGAACGACTGCATGAAGCCATGCAGTATAAATATTTCTCCGTACTCGATTTAAATAGCGGGTACTATCAAATTCCAATCGAATCCAATAGTCGGAAATATACAGCTTTTATTACGACAGAAGGTCTGTATGAATTCAAGCGAATGCTATTTGGGTTAAAGAATGCGCCAACCGTCTTTCAACGTTTAATGGCACGAATTCAAGAACAAACGCAAAAGGGTGATATGTTGCATTATATGGATGACATACTCATCGGAAGTAATTCAGTTGTTGAAATGTTTGAGAAACTTGAGCGAATTTTTCAAATACTTCGTAATTTGAATGTAACACTTAATCCAAAAAAATGTGAATTTTTAAAAGAATCGATACAGTTCCTTGGTCATGAGTTGACACCAAATGGAATCTGTCCAGGAAGCGTAAAGACAGCTGCTGTTCAAAATTTTCCTGAGCCACGAAATTTAACTGAAGTTCGACAGTTTTTAGGCTTATCAGGCTATTTTCGAAAATTTGTACCATGTTACGCTGTTATTTCCGAACCTTTACGAATGCTATTACGTAAAGATCAAATTTTCGAGTGGAAAGAAGCGCAAATAGATTCATTCAATAAATTGAAATCTGCTTTGGTTAATAAAACAGTAGTAGCTGCATATCGAACAAATGCAGAACATCAAATTCACACCGATGCAAGTTCAATAGGTTTGGCGGGAGTACTTTTACAGAGAGAAGTAGACGATTGGAAGGCTGTTGCTTATTATTCTCGATCTACAACAACAGAAGAACGCAAATACCATAGTTATGAGTTGGAAACGTTAGCTGTGGTTGAAAGTCTTGAAAGATTTCGTTACTATGTGTCTGGCAAAAACGTCAAAGTTGTTACTGATTGTAGTGCAATAAAAACTGCCATGCAAAAAAAGGAATTAATTCCTCGAATCGCTCGATGGTGGTTACGTATACAAGATTTTGAAATAGAAGTAGAACATCGATCAGGACAGCGTATGTTACATGTTGATGCAATCAGTCGAAACCCAGATGAACCGCCTAATGACATCGAAACTGCTTCACTAAAAATAGATGAGGTGGAGATTGAAGAAGACGACTGGGTTTTTGGTATGCAACTTCAAGATGACAACATTAAGGAAATTGTTAAAAAAGTTCACGAAAACGATAAGCAAATTAAAGTTGATTATTGTCTCGCAAATGGACGGTTGTATCGCATCGTAAATAATCAACGTCTTTGGGTTGTGCCAAAATCGTTAAAATGGCAGATAGTTCATGACTGTCATGTGAAATCTGGTCATCTGGGCGTTGAAAAAATTTACGAGAAGCTTCGAAGGAACTTTTGGTTTTCAAGAATGCGAAATTATATTAAAAAGTATATAGCAACCTGCATTGAATGCGCGTACAACAAAAAAATGGTGGTATGAAAGAAGGTCAATATCATTTCAGTGATATGGAACCAATACCGTTTAAAACGATTCATTTAGATCATTTAGGTCCATTTCCGAAGTCATCTAAGCGTAATGATTATGTTCTCGTTGTAGTTGATTCGTTTACCAAATTCACGATTCTCAGAGCAGTAAAGGGTACCGTAACGAAGCATGTTGTTGAGCTGTTGAAAGAAATCAGCAGTTATGTTGGAATACCAGAACGAATTGTAACTGATCGCGGACCAGCGTTCACATCCAAACAATTCCAACAGTATTGTCAGGAAAATGTTATTAAGCATATTTTAAATGCAGTGCAAACTCCTCGTGCGAATGCTCATGCAGAGCGTACAAATCGAACGGTTCTGTCAATGCTTTTACCATCTACGACTGCAGACGATAAATGGGATAATGAATTAAGCAAAATTCAATGATCTATCAATACCATGCGAAACGGAACTACTAACAAAACGCCACACGAATTACTTTTCAATTTTACACCCCGAGATATTTTGAAAAATAAGCTTATTCTTGCTCTCAATGATGATATTCAAATAAATTGTGATATAGAACAAATTCGAAAAGAGGCTGCTATGCGAATCAATGAAAAACGTTTAAAAGCAAAACAACGATTTGACAGTCATCATCGAATACCACATGTATATAAAGAAGGTGATTTAGTTCTAGCAGAGAACGCACCGCCATGTACAGGTTTTTCACGAAAGCTTGAACCACGTTATAAAGGCCCCTTTGAAATTGGTAAAGTGCTCGATCGGGACCGATATGTAATCCAAGATTTGCCGGGAAGTAGACGTAAACAGCGACCATATAAATCTGTTTATGCTTCAGATAAATTAAAGCGTTACTGTGAACCAACAGAAATTGATGATATATGTTGTGCAGAAGATGAATCCGAAGGAGAAGATGTAAACTGATACGAGGTCGTATCAATTAATCAGGAAAGGCCGACTGTAAACAAATCAACTGTAAACTGATCTACTGTAAATTGATCTAGAGCTCTTGGCAAAGAAAAATAAGCAAGCTTTGAAATATTTGATATAAATTTTCAGTTTCGAATTAATTGTAAAACTTGATGAACGAATTTTTAAATTAAACACTAATTAGTTTTATAATTTTACTATTTTATTACACCTGCTCTCTGAGAGCCCAACTTAGCCTGAAGGAATACAGGAGCAGTGGGACCATATCTCCAAAGCACTTCGTACTGCCGCCGAAGAAAATATTGGCTACCGGCGGCCACAGAAAACAACTGGTACGATGAAGAGTTCCGCGTTGCAACCGAAAGAAAAGACGGTGCCTACAGGGCTACGTTAAAAGCGAGTGTAACAAGAAGTGTGGGTGAACGCTATCGTGAGTTGAAAAGGGAAGCGAGGCGCCTTTCCAGGAAGAAAAAAGCAGAAGCAGAAAGGAGTGGGTGCGAGGAGCTTGAGCTGCTAGCCACCAGAAATAACGCGAGAAAATTTTACTAAAAAATACGGCGAAATACGGAAGGTTTTAAGACCGCGACAAACTCCTGTAGGAACGAAAACGGCGACTTTGTAATTGATATCCAGAGGGTGCTTAGATTATGTAGGGAACACTTACCTGCTCTCCTAATTGGAGGCAGCGATTCACCGCGCAGAGATGACGAGCCCGATCTCGCAATCGTTGATGATGGAATATATGTCCCCCCGCCCGATTATGACGAAGTTAGAATAGCAATAACCAGATTGAAAAACAACAAGGCAGTGGGCGCTGATGGATTGCCTGCGGAACTATTCAAGTACGGCGGCGAGGAGTTGGTAAGGCGCATGCAGCAGCTTCTTCGCAAAATGTGGGCGGACGAGTGCATGCCCGACGATTGGAATCTATGTGTTCTCTGCCCAGTCCACAAGAATTGCGATACTGCAAACTGCACCAACTATCGTGGAATCAGCCTTCTTAATATCGCATATAAGGTAATTTCAAGTGTATTGTGCGAAATATTGAAGCCCACCGTGAACCGGCTGATTGGAACTTATCGGTGCGGCTTCGGTTTGGTATCATCGACCAGATTTTCACAATGCGCCAAATCTTGGAAAAAACCCGTGAAAAGAAGATCGATACACATACTCTCTTCGTTGATCTTAAAGCCGCCTTCGACCGCACGAAAAGGAGCTACCTATATGCCGCTATTTCTGAATTTGGTTTCCCCGCAAAACTTATATGGCTTTGCAAAATGACGTTGAGCAACACCATCAGCTCAGTCAGAATAGGGAAGGACCCCCCGAGCCGTTCGAAACTCAACGAGGTTTCAGACAGGTTGACCCGCTATCGTGCGACTTATTTAATTTGATGCTGGAGAAAATTATTCTAGCTGCAGAACTTAACCCCACTAAAACAATATTCTATAAAAGCGTGAAATTACTGGCATATGCTGATGACATAATCGGCCTAAACACCCACGCCGTTAGTTCTGCTTACTCCAAACTGAAAAAAGAAGCGGTAAAGATGGGTTTGATGATGAATGAGGACAAAACGAAGTACCTGCTGTCATCGAGCAAAGAGTCAGCGCATATGCGGCTTGGCAACCACGATACGGTTGGCAGCTATAATTTCGAAACAGTAAAAGACTTCGTTTATTTGGGGACCAGCATCAAGACTAGCAACAACATCAGCACTGAAATCCAGCGAAGAATCAATCTTGCCAATAAATGCTACTTTGGACTAGGTAGGCAATTTAAAATTAAAGTCCTCTCTCGGCGAACGAAAATCATACTCTACAAATCACTTATCGTACCCGTCCTGCTATATGGGGCAGAAGCATGGACCATAACACCAGCAGATGAAGCGGCTTTGGGAGTGTTCGAAAGAAAAGTTCTTCGAGAGATTTATGGACCTCTACCCGTTGGCGATGGCGAGTACCGAAGAAGATTTAATGATGAGCTGTACGAGCTTAACGCAGACATCCACATAATCCAGCGAATTAAAACGCAGCGGCTGCGCTGGCTAGGCCATGTTATGCGAATGAAGGATGATGCTCTGGCCAGGAAAGTTTTTCTATCGGAACCCGCCTATGGAAGCAGAGGTATAGGGCGGCCCCCTCCGTTAGAAGGACCAGGTGGAAAACGATTTAGACTCCATTGGAGTGACCAATTGGCGCCGGTTGGCGGAGCGAAGGAGCGACTGGCGCGCCTTGTTGGACGGCCATAACCGTTTAGACGGTTAAGGGAAAATTAAGTAAGTAAGTGGCTTGAAACTTTTAATGATAAACTAAAATATATACACTCCGAAAAAAATACTTGCATACCTAAAGTGAGGTAAACAATTTCTGAAAAAATGTGTTTTTAATTTGCGGAAAATTTCAAATTAATAAGTAAAAATTTCGAATTTTTGGACAAAGCCCTTCTGACTCTCTATTACTCCCGCTCCCCGTGCATGGTTTGAGACTCAGTTCTCCTTCTTATTAAAACAAAATCTTTACTCGCTTGCCTTGATAGTGAGACTACCTGCCTGACAAGGCGAGCTCAGTGGTCTCGTGTTAAATGTGGGGAAAAAACCATCCCCCACAGTAGCAACCCTTACTCTGGTAAGGATAAAAATACTTACCGAGGTGGCCCAGTACCGGAAGTTCGGCTAAGACCTCACACCAACGAAAATGTAACTACGCTTGTAAGGTTTGTGATTTCCTTAAATCCTTTACAATCGAAACTCGATTGAGGGTTTAATGTGGTCATATTAATCGTTCCCGAGTTGGTCATGCTAACATCTTAATGGTGCTTGTTACAGGAACATACCGGATCTATATCCGACAAAGAACCTTCAACATCGATAACATACACCAAAAACCTTCGAGCAGTGTCTTTGTCGTTAATATAATAACAGCAACATAGTTTCACAAAACTACCGACGGCTCCAACAGTGTCCAGCTATCGTTCCTATCGATATCGGCTTTGATGGTTTTCCAACACTCGTTTTCACGGTTATTTCTTGGTGTCTTTATGAAATTCTCCTAGCAAAAATGGTTTAAATGTGGTAACACTTTATGCTTGATCGCAAAAATCGACCAAAGTTCGGGACAATGTAAGTAAAACTGTATCACTGTTAATTTGATACCAAGCACGTCAAGCTGCCATATAATTTACTCCGCGGATAATTCTAACTATCTCAGCAGGCATAGCAATTTACAAACAGCAACAAATTAACGCCTTTTGCATGTAAATGCACAAAAAACAGTTGGTCATCGTTGATCAAAGTCGAAGTTAACCACATCAAGAATATTCATTCAAAATGTTGTATTGTTGACGATTGGTAATGACCACCAACGAATAGATTTGAAAAAACGGTGCTTGATTGCGCGCCGCATTTTCAGTTTGGATTTTTTTTTATGTTGCAGCTGCATTGAGTCTAAAGCGTATAAGAAGGAGAAAAAAACGCTTTTTGCAATAAGCTATAATTTATATTTGTAGGTGTTGTAATAAAAATAATGCAACATGCCACAATATTAGCGTTTTCCACGGAAAAAATTAACAACTTCTACGTTGACCATTGAAAATGATGAAAAAAGTATGCAGCAAATTTGATCGAGGGGTCATTCTAGCTCAAATTGGCAAATAGTGGAAATTTTCAAAATATTTTACAGCCGGTAACTTCATATCTCCAAACTGCTTCACACCAAATGTATTATTTGCATGAAAAGCTGCTCAGGAAAAACATATCTGACTTCGAAGATAGCAGTCCGATTAGGCCTCAAGATTGCAGGTCTCAACAATTGAATTAAAAACCAATCGGGGCTCAAATCCCACAATCCTCTGTTCATCTTTTTGGATGCACCCTCACACCTAACACCAATCACAGTCTTGTCAGCCTGTCTTGTGAAAAGGATAGTTTCAACGAACGGAGATTTTAGTGCGAGCTGAATGATATGTAGCTTATACTGGGTCGATTTATTAACCGATATCGCGCCATCGATTTTTCGATAGGATTTGGGCTCAGGAAAAAAAGTTCCACTACGCATACCGAACAAAATAATTTTCGAGCCTACAAAAATTCATTTTTTTTTACTTTTTTTCGACTTTGATTTTTAAGGTTTTTTCCATGACCTACTAAAAAAATTTTCATTTGATTGTAAAGTATTTTTTCTTTTTTTAAACTGTTATCGACAACGTGTTTAGCGAACATTTTTGGGTCGGATAGGGTATGCATATGAAAATTTTTTTAGTATGTCATGAAAAAAACCTTAAAAATCAAAGTCGAAAAAAGTCAATGAAATCAAATTTCGCAGGCTCGAAAATTATTTTTTTGGGTATGTGTAGTGGAACTTTTTTTCCTGAGCCAAAATCCTATCGAAAAATCGATGGCGCGATATCGGTTAACTTTCTTCCATACAAATCGACCCACCCTAATGTAGATCCCGTAATTTTTTCAAAACCTTTGTACTTTCTAGCTTTTCTCGGCCAAGTGAGCGCTGTTGTTCGACCTCAACCGTACATCTGCCATCTTTTGGCATAAACTTTGCCGTTACAGGCACAACAGTTAGCCAATTTTGCTGATAACAAACGTTGCTTACAGCTCTCACAACTATTAGCCCTAACTAATTATGAGGTAAATTTTATCAAAAGTTTAGATGGCAGTCACAGACTCAAATATGATTGACATTTATAGGTAGAGGTCCCACAAATTCCTCCCGAGGCCACCGTGGTAAAGAGCAGTAGAAAGCAGCGGAGAGCATGGGGACGATATCGGGTGGCTAATGCTCATATCATTAGCAAATATTTTTAAGCCGAAAATAGTTACGCGGCACCAGTTGGATAGCGGGCGGCTCCAGTTAAGTATGGGAGCGATAAACAACGCCAGATAGGTGTCGGAGCGGCTTGCCGTAACGGGAATCGAAGGATGTCATATGCCAAGGAAGGCACTATTCCACTCAGCTAAATAGCGTGAGATGTGGTGTGCCAACGTGCTCGTGAAGTTCGTGGTATTAGCTCAGTTGCTGACTCTTCGCCCCCTAAAATTGCACGGTATATAAAAGGTGCCGTAATGGAAAGTGCGGTTTTACAATTTGAAACTTCGTAGATGGATTTGTTGATTGACGGGGCATAAGTTCAATAGGAGGAGCGGTTTTATGCTGGTACCAGATCTAAGGGGAACTGGTGGCGTCAGGCAACGAATCTTCGCTCCATTCACTGCAAGATGAACTGGTAGTCTGAAAGGTTGGAACCTGTCGTCCTTAAGAGTTGAGAGTCACCCATAATATACCGTATTCACCAGCCTATATCCCTCTCTCGTGCACCATTGTCCTTCAAAGAATACATATGACTATGTTTACATCTACTATGGGCACGCCAGTGCTGCATTTGCATACACATCCTACCCTTTTATCATCAAATTGCATTCAGAATCGATTTGATGCAGCCAAATAAAAGCCATATATGTAGCTGCATTATAAAATATGAAGAAAACTGCCATATCGAATCTCTGAAAAACGTACCCAGGAGAACTCGTGAGAGGTTAACTAGGATACTTTCATACCCCATAATGCATTTGATACCGAAATAGGCAGTAAAGAATCTTTTAGTCTTAAACATCTATAATTCCAGGCACCTGTTATCCACTAGCATATAGTCCCAATATCAGTGCATTACTCAAGGGCACACAATTGTCGTATATTTTAATGCGCACCGCAAACTCTTCTAGCTAAGAGTTAAGGATAGATAACTGCAGAATGATAGACAACACAACGTTCAGGATGCTACCTGTGGCAGGAAACTGATTTTAGCTTACCTGATATGTCCACTGTTAGTGCAGTACTTTTAAAGTGCTATCCGAATACCTGCCTGTGCTCCTCTCTCTGGTAAATTTCATTAATTTAGAAGGCCCACCTTTCATTACATATAAACTAGCTAACTGGTGAGGCTATAAGGCCTATACTAAAAATTTATGGAACTTGCACAACTGATTTGGCCTCTCGAACCCTCCAGTCTATGAATTTCACTTGCCCCTTAAAACAGGCCTGCCCTATCATAGGAATACTCTAAGCCCCACTAACTGCTGGGTGTATTCGTCTCTGCTGGTATAATACCAGATATCTAAATAAATTTCACGGCTGAAGCTGAAAGCTAATTTCAGAATAGTCTGTTATGTATGGAAATCTCCAACAATAATTTCTATGCGAAATAAAAAACAAACAAAAAATGCAATACATGCAAACGAGTGGCGATGAGTTCAAAGTCAATTGCCACCAGCGGCAAGTGTTGTGCTGAGCCATGTTTGTTAGTTTTGATTTCAATTTTTTACTTTTATCAAAAACTCAAATTTTTTGGTCTCAGCTGCCTTCAATTCAAAACTACTTTATAATTTAATTGGACTTATTCTTTGTCTGTATCAAAAGTTCATTGCTAACTGGTGTTTGGTCGGTCAACTCGCTGGGCTGCTGGGCCCATTGAGTAATTCTTGGATCGCTTGTTATCCGGTTGCTTGGTGCATAAACAAAATTTGCCACTGTTCCTCACTGCTACTTGGCCACCGTTGCTATGCCATTGTTATTCATTGTATGGACTACAGACCCACAGTCCTACTATGTAGGTGGCAACATTGACCGCTTCTTGTTGGTGCCGCTGCTGCCAATCAGCGCTGGTGACCGCTTGTTGGCACGCTGCGTGTTGAATTTCCAAAAGTCTACACAATGAAAAATCAAAACGCCATGAGTTTTATTTAATCTCTTTTTTCTTTAGCAGCCAACTGGTTGCTGCTGATAAGAATTTATTAATTCATTGCTGAACGCGTTTAGCAAGAAAGCAGTTGGTTGTTGATTTTTGACACTTTGAAATGTGTTCTGCAGCCACATTGGTGTTGTTTTATAATTTTTGTTTAAATTATTAGCTTGCAAGACGCATACAATTTATTTATTTTTAGTAAAGATCGCAAATAACAGTTCCCGAAACCGTTGTTCCCAATTAAAGAAGAGCATCCTTTAACTAACTTTTGAATATGGCTACTGCTAGAAAGGAAAGAAAAAAAGGAAGGGAAAAGGGGAAAAAGAGGGAAAGGAAAGGAAATGAAAGGAGGGGAAAGGAATGTAAAAAAGTTAAGGAAGGGCAAGTAACGAAGAGGAAAGGAAAGGAGAGGTGAGGTGGGAAAGGAAAGGAATGCATAACTACTGTCATCGATGGGTAATCGGATTGGTATTGGCGGTTTCTGGGCGTGTTAAACATTTCGTCTTATCGGCGAGCTATAGGGGAGTTAACTATTTACTATAGAAGGATCATAAATTTGTTATCTTTATCAAAAAATATCAAATTTATCGATTTTTTTCTCAAAATTTATCGATTTTTTATTGAAATATTATCGATAAGTTTTGCAAAAGTTACATATTTTTTATTTTTGCGGTAACAGATCGATATCTTTGCAACGATTCGATATTTTTATCGATAGAAAATCGATTCGATAACAAATCTTTTATTTTTCGATAACAAACCGATAACTAATAGATAACTTTCTGATAACTAATCGATATTTTCTTTTTTTATTTTAGGAATAATTGTGAGGCGTCGCCTGGATGAAGAAGGCAACAACTGTTTATGTTATAACTTGTAAGCCTTAAGAAAGCCTTATCACCCGGGAGTGGGGTTTCAAGTCGCACTCCATCGTTGATCGACCAAAGCCACAACTTTATTTCAATCGCCTTCTTTGCATTTATTTATGACTCCAATATTTTTCCGATAACATATCGATAACACTTTTAAAAGAAATGGATAATTCTTCGATATCGATCGATAACTTTTTGATAATAAGACGTCGGTAATGCACCGTAATATACTTGCATGTATTCGAGAACAGTTTTTATCGATCACAAGCTGATAAGCCTTCGATAATAAACCAATCATATGCCAATAACAATCCGCTATTAACAGCCCGATAATCAAAGCCCGCTAATTTTTTCTGAACCCTGCGCAATGATGTCAAAATAGTACCAAAATGATCCCAAAATAGTCGCTAACATAATTCCATAATTGCTTTGAAACCCAAAAAAAATGTCAGGCGCGATAAACTCCGAAGAGATTTTGGGCCAAGCTTCTCTTCCAATTTGCGTGGTGCTGCTTCTAATTTTTCCTACAAATTGGCGGGATGGGACCTTCTTGTTTTATGCCGAAGGGCGACCCCGCTTAGAAAAATTTTCTTCTAATTGAAAAAGCTTATTTTTAAAATTTGTATGTGGCTTTGCCCGAAGCGTGAACCCAGGATCATCGGTGTTGGAGGCAAAAATAGCTCGGGGATAATGCCAAACTTATTGTGTAACAATCTCGGAATATCCCTGAAACAATATCAATGACTCTGAAATACTCGACAAATATTTCGTGACACATTCCCAAACCTATCTGAAATAGCATATAAAACAACCTCGAAGTGGACTCAAAAAAGTCTCAAATTATCTTCGAACAATACTGAAATGATCTTAAATTGGTTCTGGAAATAGTCCCAGCATGATCCCAAAAATATACTTTCTATACTACTATAGCGTGGATTTTCTGGTTAAAATTTTGGGAAATAACAATTATTTGATTTGATATTTGCTCTTAAATATGGGTTGTTATCCATGAAAAAACGAATTTCTGTATCTGTTTAACCGTCAAGTGCAATCTCTGATTTCTAGTAGACAAAATATGTACGTAGTATGAGTAGAATGTATCTACTGTCTATGTATGTATGTATATGTTCTTTAATAAACACAAAAATCTAGTGCCGCTGTTAATTAAATTTCTCAATTGTAAGGCAGCCAATATTTTAACAACAATGCCAGCTGATATGAGCTATAACACCTCCTATTTTCTTAATTTTTGTTTTTGTCATTTATATCCACATAGCCTTTATCTAATTCGATTTTCCTTTAGGGCGAACTTTGCAGTTAGAAAGTTGCACAGTGCAAAATTGTTTAAGTTATGGCATGCAAGTGCATGCCGCTTTTGATATGATTTATCAATTACTAGCTACTGACATTTAATTTGTTTAAACTTGGTTTTATAATTTTTTATTTTTTTTTAATTTTGAGTTTCAATTAGTAGTCTTATATTTCAGATTTTTTCATGTAAATCACACGCTAAAAAATGGGTTAATTAAAAAATGCAAACCTTTGACTTGCAAATTGCTTAAATGCCAAATTTTGTTGGTTAAAGTTAATATGTTAATATATGGGAAAATAATATGGCTCAGGGAAAACTTTCTACAAATATCAAATATGATAAAATGTTGTATAGGCACTTTGCACCTCAGTCGCTCGCATTCACATTCCCCACTATATAAGACCAAACATTTCATAAAGGCATTCAAGTTTACTGTCACTCAGAATAAGTTCTCTTATATGATATGAACCATTGAGTCATACATAAATTTTCCCCTTAAGCAAGATATTTTATTTGCAACAGAGTAACTATGGAGATTTTTAGAAAAATGAGTTCATACACATAACACGCCGAGTTCTGTTTTCAGGTTTGAAGGGACCACAAGCGAACATGCAACCACAATTACACCTTCAGTTCACAGCCGTAACAAAATCCTTAAGTCCTTCGCTGGCTGCAGTATTCAATATGCTTTAATGTGGGTACCCGTCAATGGAACACAGGACCTCACGGTGTCATCCACAGATATAATTGCATGATCAATGGTTCAATTATCGTATCCATTTAACGAACCTCAACACTTCGTAGCCGAACCATTGGTAACAAACTATTTATTAGTCGGATGACTCGAATGCAACGTCTTACCCCTGGTATGATACGGAGTCTACCCAAGCTTCCACCAATTGAAGGATAAGGTCGCAAGGCAGCTCCACCTTGAATTCCATTCCTATTCTGTGCCAAACACAAATAATTCAGTGGAGCATGTTTCGACCCTTTGGCACAATGCAATCAGATACATGACACAATTCCACAATTTTGATACAAGTATTAAGAGATGTGAACAACCTGTTCTAAGCACTAGGATATACCTGCATGTCAGTTAAGAGAATGTGACTCTACCTTTCGAACACATCATAATTGAAATATCCGTTCGCTGCGAATAACTATTTGGACGTCATCTATAAAAGATACATCTTCATAAATCACAGGCCCAGATCACATTTACTCTAGATCAGATGTGATCCGTGAGCATGGCCTAACGCAGTTTCAAATATTTAGAAAAATAGTGAGCACCAACCCATTCTTATAACTATCAATTGTTATGCACAAACGATAGGAATCTGCTTTTTCTTGAATTTCTCTACAGGTTATAACAGGTTAAACAACTGTGTAACTATTTTGGGATCTGATCAATCTTTTCTTTGACCTTTCGCAGAAGAATCCTTGAACTATTTATGCTTAGGTTAGAATAAGTAAAAAATAGTTTACACTTGTAGGTTGACCAAGAGTAAACTATATGCCAACTTTCCAACAAAGAAGAAGAGCGCATTACTTAAAAAAGAATGCGTTATTGTCTGATTCGAAGTCTGAAATTACCGCATAGCTCCGAAGAGACTACCTTGTTGCCGTAAAAATAAAAAAAATAAATGTAAGGCGCGATAACCTCCGAAGAGATCTAAGGCCGAGCTTCTCTTCCAATTTGTGTCGTGCTCCTATTGATTTTCCCTACAAATCGGCCGGACAGGACCTACATGTTTTATGCCGACTCCGAGCGGCATCTGCAAGGCAGATGAGTTTTCAATGAGAGCTTTTCATGACAGAAATACACCTGGAGCGCTTGCCAAACACTGCCGAGGGGCGAACCCGCTTAGAAAAACTTTCTTCTAATTGAAAAACCTTATTTCTAAAATTTTGATGTTGCTTTGCCCGGGTGTGTGAACCCAGGGCATACGGTGTGGTAGGCAGAGCACGCTACTATCACACCACGGTGGCCGCCCGTATAGGTAGAGAGCGTTTTATTGTCAACTTCCATGAAAGTGAATTCATCGTATTAAGGAAAAAGCACTGAATCCAACAGCTCGTGATTCAGCCGGGTCCTCAGGGCAGAAATCTAGACCTGAATGCAAGCAACTGTGATACATTTAACACAATTGGCTTTTCCTGCTCCTCGCGGTACAATTTCTTTTTTTCCGGCTCTTCTTCCCTTCCCAATCGATTCCCTTTTGTTTTCCTGCACGTAGCATTCCTTACCAAAATGACATTTTTCCGATTCTAATTCCCTCCCAATTCTCTAGCTTTCCGGTTTCATGCCTTTCTCCTCCTTCACTCTGTTTCCCCTTGCCACGCACAATATCCTTTTATATGTTCTTCAACTCTATCAATATTTTCATAACACTTCCCATCTCCCTTTTCGTGCTGGTCGTCTTCGCCTTACACCAATTTTCTCCCCCCTACATTATTCTGATTTTATTCCCAAGCCCTTGGACTAAATACAACTTGATTATCTTTCCTATAAACTTTTAGTCTCTTTCGCCTCCGAAGAAACTTGTACCGACTAGTTTAGTAAATGTATCTAAAATATTGGATTAAAACAAAATTTCAAAAAAATAACATGTTCATTACAACGTATATGAAATATATAATCACAGAAGACAGCTCTTCAGTTTTCGGCTTTGTCTTAGCATGGGTATATTAACAACTCTCATAGGCCAAAAGCTTGCCAATCACAACCGGACAATATTAATTTCTTATGCCTGCCTATAATTGCCGAGTGATACACAGCGTTCAAACAATGCATAAAACGAATCGAATGCGAAGATTTTGTTTTTCATGCTTAAATCTGCTGCACTTTAAATTCTAAAATCAAAGAAAAAAAATGAAAACCCTGGAGGGAATTCGTCTAGATGGTAGTTTTATTACGAGGGTCTAGAGTCTAAAATACCTTGGCATTTGGTTTGATACAAATTTAAATTGGCGAGACCACATAAACAAGCTGAAAATCAAATTAATACCACTGAATTTCTCGATATATAGAAATCGGAAATTAATTCCAAAAAGACAACTATGGCTTCTATACAACTCTTTGTTCATGTCATATATTAACTATTTGAATCCAATACGGAATGTTTGCTCAGAGCAACTTATAAATGAATTACAAATAACACAAAATAAAGTAATTAAAAACATTTTAAATTTACCGCGGAGAACATCAAGTGAGCTGTTATATTGTAATAGGCTAGATATTCGCAAATATTGCATCTCTAAGACGCTAATAGCGTTCTACAAAATAAAAAATTATTTAATTAAACATAATTTGAACATACAAGAAGAACAAGCCCCAGAATATGCCCTTAGAACTCGAACAAAATTTTTAGAAAATTGTTGTAAAGCAAATCAAATTTTGTTGTCAATAAAGAAAAAAAAAAATTAATAACCATAGAAAGATATTTTTGATAAAAGTGAGATTAGGAATAATTTTACCACTTTCAACCCTTTAGTTGATCTTCAAATAAGATAGGACAGGACAACACCAAGCTCCCTTTTTCAGGACATTTTTGGGAAGCTTAGCGCACCGCTTAGGAAGTCATAACGAAACAGTCTGCCAGTGATATCATGAAGAGAGATTTTACAGAAGAATCGTAAGGTAGACAATACTGCCATACAGGAACCACAATGAAGGAAACGAGACAAAAAATCAGTGGCCCGAAGAGGGGAAGGCCGTAATTGAATGACGGTGTTGGTTTTGTTGTAAGAAAAATACTTCAATGCCAAGTATTGTCGTTTAAGGCAGTCAATGGTAGTTTCGACGTGTTCTTCATCAAAAGAGTTGAGCTTTGGTACTTCAGTCGGAAAATCCAGCTTCCACAATGATAAATCTCTCGAATGTTTGACTTCGCTTTGGTGACGCTGTGACCAAAGATAAGTTTTTCTTCGAGAAAATGCTCACCAGGAAGACAGTTAATGATTACTCCTCTTATATGCTATTCGTGCCCAGCGAAAGCAATGTGTAAGCTGAGGATTTCCTTATGACTTGGCCAGAGCACATTTCAGATAATAATTTGCATTTCTTTACCATCTCGTTTGTCACCGAATTTGAACATTTTGGCGAGTAGCCCGTCGTTCGCCTGTAGTGAACAATCACAATTTCTGGTGAAAATTTTTGCCGTTCTATTTCTATTTTTCTAAGGTTATTAACCCGCAGGGTGGGAACTGTGCTCCCATTCTGCCTGTTTTTCATCAAATTCGGAAAATTTTGTTTGAGATATATGCATATCTTGTACGCCCCAAAGTACTGAGCATGATCGATAATTAAACTTCATTTAGTTTTGAAGTTATACTGCTTTAGGCACGTTATTAAAAATTGGTGAGAATGAAATTTTGAAAAATGTGACACAAAAGTCGCAGGTTGAAAATGCAGTTCGTGTGTATATTCGCTGTGAACTGTTCGAGCAAAGCTGCTTCGAGTGGGATGTATGTATGTATATATTCGAAAAAAAAAGCTGCCACAAAATAGAAATAGCGCCTCCGATCTTGGTATATTTGTATATGTGCATGTACATATCTATATACTAATGTTTGTGCACGAAAGAGTTCTAATCTGTCTAATATATATATATATTCTGTAAGTGTGTTTTTTTCACTGAACTCCTCACAAACGCCTCCACCGATTTTGATAAAATTTGTTGTGTGTGTTCAAGGGGATTTGAAGATGCTTCAGATCCACAATTTGGTCTGGGAAGTGGACTAAGGCCGACCTAATCCAATTAGTCTTATTTATGATGAGATTTTAAATCAGGTACAGGGGCTCCCCTTTGACAAAGATAATATTTGAGAGAGATTTCATTCCGGAAAGTGGCCCAGGGGCCGACCTATTCTAAATAAAATAGTGTATGGTGCGCTTTGCTTAAAATTTTGTATAGGGGTACTTCCGTGACTAGCTCATTATTTTATAAACTTCTTTCCGAGAAATGGACCAGGGACCGATCTAATCTGCATAAAACAATTTATAGTAAGACTAGCCTGAAATTTGGTATAGGGGTACCACTTTTTTTCTGGAAAGTTGCCCCGGGTCTGATCTATTGTAATTAACCGTATTTATTATGTGAATCCGGAGAGTGTTCCTTTGAAGTTTCTATCGGGGAAGTGGACCAGGGAGCGATCTATTCGATCAACTTCTATTCACTGTACGATTTGCCTGAAATTTAGTGTATAGGTAGTCTTTTATCATAAGCCAGCGATAAATGAAGTTCCGATTCATTCATTACTGGAAGCTGCTATGGTAGTGGACATAATTTAAAAATAATAACATTGATTATATCGCGAATTTATGATACATTTAATGTAAAAAAATAAATATTTATTTATTTAGTCTATCAAATTTAAATTAGACTTTATTGACTATCGTTTTCGATTCCCTTTATTAATTTATTTTAATTTATTCTTTGCATGCATATTAAAATTATATTTATACACGCACCAATTTTTTTACACGCATTCTAAAACTGGGTATTGCTGATGATCGTATTTGAGGCCCGGCGGAGTCAATCAGAGACTGTTGCAAGATGTATCGTGAAATGCCAGTTACTTGCTTATAATGTCGTTAAATTCAGTCAGCAGTACTTTGATGCTGTGATAGGAGCAGTCATCGCATGTCCTCATAATGGGAAATTTTCATGTCAAATTCAACAATGTTTAACCCTAAATATTTTATAGATTATTTATATTGTTTGAATGATCTTCCGCCATCAGTATATTTCCTTCTGGAAAGCACTGAAGATGGCACTACGACGAAAACCCCAGCGGGTTAGGGGGCTTATAATATACCCGCTGTAGGTATGCCTGTCGTAAGAGGCGACTAAAATACTAAATTGATTCAAGGGCTTGTGTATCGCAACCCTCCCAAGGGGTTGCCGGCGCAATATATAGCTTCTTCAACCCAATTGTCAACCTCACCTGCCCGTGGCGAATCCTGTTTCATTAACAGCCGAAGCTCTAGCGACCCCGAACTCCTGATGGATCTAGGGAGTGGGAGGGTGGTATGGCCTAGAAGGTTTCACGTGGTCATACCAAATCGTTCCCGAGATGGGCGGGCTAATGCCTTTATGGTGATTGGTACCGGAACGTAACGGATCTGCATCCGGCAAAGGACCATCAACATCGATAACACTCTCCAAGGCCTACGGGGAGTGTCCTTATCGCTACAACAACAACAACAACGAAAAATCAAGTTTGGTAATTTATGATGGAAATTTTTTCCAATTGACATCAATAGCAAAAATGAACGGGCTTCCAACTGTATTTTTTTTTAACATGTAAGCCTTCACATAAAGCTATATTTGATTTCGTTGTGATTGTTATTCTATATAAATAAGTTAGATCTATGCTGACGGCTGGGATTTCATGAGGGCTTTAATTGACATTTGTTTGTTTAGATTAATCCTGTTAGTGACGCGTTTGGCAGCCACAAGCACTTTTTGTAAACAATTGAAGCGAATGTTAACTTTGATTTCTAAGCATGTTAAGTGCTGGCAAGCTTTTGGTGCGTTTTGATCCCTCTTTTCGATAAACTCATTTTCTTTGTTTGCATACGAGCACGAGTACTTTGTTGCAAATTTTTATATTTATTTCGTTTACCTTAAGTGTTGACTGTGTCGCATTACCACAATATTTACTGTGCGCCTTTATTTATACTTAAAACATATATTTATTGTGTGGCAATGTGATTGCTGTTTTTGTTGTTGCAAGCAACCTTACTCCAGTTTGTTTTGTATGCTTGCACTGTTATTTTTTTGGAGCCGCTTTGGCACTGCAGCCTTGCCTTGACCCAATTTGTAAGATGCAGAACTCGCAAATGAAACAAATAAAGAAAACAAAACAAACAAATTATGTTTATACCTACATAAGAAATAAATAAATAAAAACAAGTAAGGAAGGGACTGTATTCCGCTGTACCGAAGATTTCATACACACCTTTGATGAATGGGGCTGAACAATAATCTTAACCCATCCGTAATATCTAAATAATCGGGTGTATAAGATATGAAATATATAGTGAACAGATGTACATACCAAGCGATTTTTAGGTTAAATATTTTGTGTTTTTTCAAAAATTATTTATTCATTCATGAATATCTATTTGGCCTCCTTCAAAGTAATCCCCACGAGATATTAAACACTTCTGCCACCGGTTTTTACAATCTTAGAAGCACTTCAAAAAATCATTTTTTTTATCTTGTTCAGTTCCCCCTTAGATGCCGTCTTTATCACGTCAAACGTAGCGTAGCGTCATCCTTTCATGGGCCTCTTCAGTTAGGGAACAAGAAAAACTCACAGGGGGTCATATCTGGGGAATACGGTGGCTGCGGCATCATTATGTGTGGTTTTTGGCCAAAAAGTCGCGTCTAAATTCAGCCGTTTTGGTATGAATTTCGCGGCGACTCGTCTTATGCCCAAATCATTGATAAAAATCGAATGGCACGAGCCAATCGATATGTCTAGGTCCTCAGCAACATTTCTAATGGTGATTCGACGAATAGCCAATACCATTTTTTTCATGCCTGTGAAGTTGGCATACACAATGTCGCAAAACAAAAAACAAAAACTGTTCTGAGTAGGCTTCAAATAGTTCTGGAGTTCCTGGAAAGGACTTTTTCCAAAAGTCAAATTTTTTTAAAAAATCTTCAAAATCAAAAAAAAAAAATTGGTGTTCTGAGTTGCTTTTAATAAGTTGTGGAGTTCCTGAAAAGGAGAAAAATTCTGCAAATTTACGCCCAATATTCACATTTTTTCAAAAGCCAAATTTTTAAAAAAATGTTCAAAATCAAAAAAAAAATGGTGTTCTGAGTATTTTAATATAACATAATGATAATAATAATAAAAATATTTGGAGTTATTTCGTAATGTAACAATTTTTGGGAAATCCTGTTTATTGTACACCTTCTGCAAACGTCCGAATCGCTAAATTGTGGAATAAATCACTCCAACATTTAGTATTGCAAACTGGTCTTTATTAAGATTACTTTGAGAGTAGTACTTCACAATTATACTTCACAACGAATAGCGTGTTTAAATCAAAACTGAATGATTATTACTCAGCTTGCGCTGCTTTTATACTCTCTTTTGTTGCGCCCGCTTATCTCTCCAAAAGTCTAGACGTTTCGCCTTCTAGAACTCTTGTATCTCCTGCTTGGTAATTAGCTATATACATATATATTTGTAGTTTATGCGTTTCTCATAGTCATATGCGTGTGTATGTGTGAGCACCTACTTCGGCTGATGTGTGTGAAATATCACTTCCCTGCCTTGTATTTATGTGTGTAAATGATGACTGATGTATTCATGTACACCAGTGTGGCCTGCTTCATGTTATTGCTGTTGCGTGATTACTTACCAACAGCCTAGGGATCTTAACATTCGCCACAGAATTTAAAAATAAGTTTCCCTAAGTTGAGTCTCGTCCAAAAATATTTTACTTTTTCATATCAACTAAGCAGGGATGCAGTACTGTGTTGTTATATATAAGCTTTCTAAGTTTTTATACATATGTAAGTAGTGTTATATTGAATAAATAAATACATATGAAATTAAGTATGAAATTTTGCAAACCGTTTTTTCCTTTTCAAGTATTCCAGAACTTCTTAAAAGCTACTCATAACACCAATTTTTTTTTTTTTTTTTTTTTTGATTTTGAACATATTTTAAAAAATTTGACTTTTGAAAAAATGTGAACATTTAGCGTAAACTTGCAGAACTTTTTTCTCATTTTCAGGAACTCCAGAACTTTTTAAAAGCTACTCAGAACACCAATTTTTTTTTTTTTTTGATTTTGAACATTTTTTAAAGTATTTGACTTTTGGAAACAATGTGAATAGAATATTGGGGATAAATTTGCAGAACTTTTTTCTCCTTTTCAGAAACCCCACAACTTTTTAAAAGCTACTGAGAACACCAATTTTTTTTTTTTCTTTTGAACATTTTTAAAAAATTTTACTTTTGAAAAAATTTGAATATTGTGCGTAATTTTGGAGAAAATTTTTTCTCCCTTTCAGGAACTCTAGAACTTTTAAAAACCTACTCAGAACACCCTTTTTTACTTTTTTTCAAATTTTCGAATTTTTCAAATTTTTGAAAAATATGAACATTTGGCGAAATTCTTCAGAACTTTTTTCTCCTTTTCAGGAACTCCAGAACTATTGAAAAGCTACTCAGAACAGTTTTTTTTTAATAGATTTTCGACACTTAAACACAAATTTAAAAAACGTTTTTTTCTATCTATAAAGCCAGATTTTTTTTCTCCTTTTCAGCAACTCCAGAACTATTTGACATCTACTCAGAACAGTTTTTGTTTTTTGTTTTGCGATATTGTCTATACCAACTTCACAGGCATATTTTCTTCACGTCATCAATTTTTTCGTCTGTTGTTGAAGTGCTCGGACGTCCGGGACGCTCTTCATCGTTCACATCGTCTCGGCCTTCTGAGAACATTTTGTACCAACGATAAACGTTGCTTCGCAATGAGGTAGGTTCTCCGTATGCTACAGTCAACATTCGGAATGCATCCGCGCACTTAATTTTGTCTTTCACACAAGGTTTTATTCAGGTTCTTTGATTCATTTTTTTTTTTTTTTTGTTGTATAGGTTAAAAGCGAAGACGAGCCAAAACACGTGCAAGCAAAGAAGCTGTGAACAATTAAGTGCATATTCAAAATGATCGAGTTTGTCGACATAAGTGAGAAGCATGATATCAACATAACGCCAAAAAAAATTGATATTCGAATATACGTAACCCCCGAAAATTCAAAATTCAGGATATTTTTTGAACACACTTCGTATAAATTAAAAAATATAAAATATAATACAGGTAAAATGAAATATAGGCGAGGATGCAAAGTTTCACATTGTTTTTGGTCTGCATCAAATAACTTCGACCATGAATCACTTATCTCAACTATATATGCCGTAAACGTAAGTATTTGATGAAATTTAAGTTTCTAGCCCTTAAAAAGGGGGCAGAAACGAGAGTTTATATGGGATATATACTATATATACCACCGATCTCTATAATTTTTTCACAGAAGAATATATATTGGAATATACTTAAGCATTTGCTGAAATTTCAAGCTTCTAGCTGGTCAGGTGTAGAATTGCGAAAAGTTTCTTATCTGAACAAAAGGTTGTAGGGGACCGAACTCTTTGAATTTTCTATACAACAATATCTGCTATATACGAAAGCATATGGTGAAACTTGAAGTTTCTAGCTGTTAAAATGGGGCAGAAATTACGAAAATAGTCTTATCTGGACAATCGGTTGTATGGGATACATTCCATATATATGACCAATCTCTACGATTTCTTCAGACAACAATGTATTCTATATACGAAAGCATTTGGTGAAACTTAAAGCTTCCAGCTGCTAAAATAAGGCAGAATTGCGAAAATTTTCCTATCTGAACAATCGGTTTTGGGGGATGTATGCTATATGTACGACAGATCTCATCCATTTTTTAGACAATAATATGTGCAATATACAAAAGCATGTGGTGAAACTTGAAGCGTCTATCTGATAAACTGAGGAAGATGTGACAAAAATCCACTTTTTCTGAAAAATCGGTTGTATGGAGGATATATGCTACAGTGGTCCGATCCGGCCGGTTCCGACAATTGTCTAATCGTACACCTCGGCCACCAAATTTTATCAAGATATATCCAAAAATTTAGGGACTAGTTTGCATACAAACAGACAGACGGACAGACGGACATGGCTAAATCAACTCAGCTCTTCCTCATGATCATTTCGGTATGCTTATTGGTGCGTCTACCTCTTCTCCTTTAAGAACTTACAATTTTGAGATTCGTTACAAACTTAATATACCATTTCGTTTTCATGAAAGGTATAAAAATTGCAAAGGTACTAAAAAACAATTCAGTTCAGCATAGTTAACAATTGCAACAAGATTCAAATGTCATTTTATTTATTTCCAAGTGTTGGCGTCATCGTCATCACACAAATCAAATACAAATTGTGGGTTATGCAGAGAACTCGTAAATAAACATAAAAATAAATGGTTCACGAGTATTGCGTGTAACCATGAACATATTCATGCAAAATATTATAAAAATAAAAATTATAAAATGCTATAATTGTTCCATGAATAATGTACTTTTAGGCTATAAAATCTGTATACAAGGACTACTATTTATTAGAAAACGTGCAATTATAGTGTACAATGAACTTAACTCTTAAAAATATGTAAGTCGTAAAAAAAATATAAAACTGGCGGTCAGAAAAAATAAACCTAAACATACATAAATTTTAGTGGAAAAATTGTTATAAACTTGAATATTGGAACAAAGATTTCACACAACTTGCAAACCATGACTTTGACTCTTCTTCTTGTAGCAGTGCTTCGCTCCATTCAATAACAACAACCGTTCATAAATTATAATCTTTGTCTCCTGACACGTATGATGAAGAAGGCAGCGTTGCAACCGAAAGAAAATTCGCTGCCTACAGCGCTACGTTAATGCAACAAGAAGAGTGTGTGAGCGCTATCGGGAGTTGAATAGGGATGCGAGATGCCTTTTCAGGAAGAAAAAAGTAGGACAGAAAGGCGTGAGTGCAAGGAGCTTGATCTGCTTGTCACCAGCAAAAACGCCCGAGAATGTTACGAAAAAATTCGGCAACAGACGGAAGGTTTTGAGTCCGGGAGTGACAATTCGATGGATGGGACATGTTTAGCCTCTTCTAGTTATCCCAAAAATCTTCAAATACATACCTAGTAAACATAGTAAAATAAATTTTTGCAGAATTTGGTCCAAGAATATACGGTGCAGTTCCATCCCATTCAAAATTTTATCGAAGTGCGGCAATACCTTACGCATGAACAAAGAGCCGTCTTACCCCTTTATTAGTTAAATGCACACACATACTTCCTATAGAAATCTTTAATTCCTTTTTTAGTTCTTATAAAATATTTAATATTTAAAATAAATTTGCAGAATATTATTTGGCAATCTAAAAGAGTGTCGCATTCGTATAAAATTTTAAGGTTTGAGATACTTGCAGGGTTTCCAATATAAAACTTGCTAAAACCTAAATAAAGTATATGTACTACAATTAAATAGCCCTACCATATCCCCCGCCCCCCCCCCCCCCCCTCTCCCTACTACTTTGAGTTCTTTTATTTAAACTCAAAATTGCCTATATACATCTATTTTGGTGCTTAATCTTACATACCAACGTCGCAATATTTACTTTAACCGAAGACATTCTCATCTGCATAAAAATTTCGATATTTTATAAAGTCTGCGCAAAAATTCAGTAAGTACTGTTGGTATGTAAAATAGTTATAGTGAACAGTTATAAAGATTAAGCTAATAGCAGAAAATATATATAGACAGTTCATCTAAGCAATAGTGTTTATGCATTTACTTCTATTTCACTGAGATTTTTGCATACATTTTAAGTGATAAACTTGATGATCAGTCGGCTGTGATGTTAATAAATCACAAAGAATATCGCAAATATGCAAATTTCATGTTTACGTTGTATTCAGTAAGCTGTTAGATATTCATAGTGGAAATATACAAAGGCAAGTATGCACGTCATAAGCCTAAGTCAGTAAGTACTAACGCATCTAATTATCGAGAACAGTGGGCAATTTTGATAAAATATATTTTTTTCTTTATTTTTTTGAAATTGAATTCACTAGAAGAGCAATGTTAATTTAATCATAAAAAAACATAAAATTACTGGCTGTAGGGAAACTTTCTAGTTAAAAAATGCTATGCTTCCACTGCATCCGGATCCCCAAACATTTTCAACCTATCTCTTACAGCTTTTAACTGGCGAATTTAACATGGTGATGTCCTAGGATGTGCTAATTGTCCCCGCTACATTACCTTTTATGTAGTTTGTAGTTTCGGACAAGATACCAATCTCAACTTTAGAACTAGTTCTTTTATTGGCACTTTTTATAGTTCCCTATAATGTATTTCTTTTATTGGTACTATTTCGTTGGTGCCGAAACAGACCGAAATTCTACGTGTTGCTTCTAATACGCTGTTGTCCCCCTTTTCTATAGTGACAAAATACTCAACTCCCTTTTTAAGATAGTTCTGATCCAGACAAATATAAGCTGCTTACCATTGTCTAAATGTACTCTTTTCAATCTATGTCAATAAAATTCTCTTGGTGGAATACTTTTCCTGACAATTTGATTACCTATATGAGATGGAGTTAACGTCAGGTAAGGGCTTTAAAGTGTACGAAAAGAAGGCATCTGTTTTTTCGTAAATAGCGTAATTATCAAGTACATATTGAATATGAAATATAAAACCCCACACTCTCAATTTTTGAACTAGGAAAATTTAGTCACTATCGAAGTAGGGCTTATTTGGTGCTTAAGGTCTAGTTCTGAACCACAAATTTGCATCACCAGTTACGGGCTACCCTACAGGGCTTTAATCTTTAGAGTTGAAAATCACCATATCTCAGATGCCGTTTTGAAAACGCCGTATCTTAGCAAACTTTCAGAAAACGTCATATACCAGACTTTTTTGAAGTACGCTCTTCTCAATATAGTTTCTCAGCCGTTGTTATAAGATAATAGTTATGAAATTTCAAATAAAAATATACTCAATACTATATTCCACATATGTATTTTTAAGGCTAGGTGCGAGTTTCCATAAATTGTAGGTACCTAAACTAAGATTCCACTGGAAATTTCCAGCACTGCAATAATGTGTGTAAAATAGTTAAGTTAGATTGACAATCTAAATTACTTTGTAGGCTAGGAAAATTATAAGAAAATTTGACATTTTTCGCGTTTGTAATATTTATGCATGCACAGAGTACTACGACCCATGACACATAAATAACCTCTAAATAGAAAACAAGAATATTCAGCGTCTCCGCGGAATGTGGGCAAATTTTTAACAGCTGATGGAGAGGAACGTCCACCATTATATTGCCTACACTCAGCATGTGTACTACATAAATTTAACTAACACTCTTGGTCCACATGGCTGGCCAATGTGTGCAGATTATGATGAGCTCTTGATCTATTTTGCAGTCTTCTAAATTCAACATCTATCAGAAACCATTTGGAGACACCGCCAACAGTCTCACACTGTATTGGAAACCCAGTCGCCACACCAACATAAGATCATATCGAAAAAATAAATAAAAATAAAAATAAAATTCAATTTTTTTTTTTTTTTGCATTTCAATTAAGTTGAAAATATGCTCAAATTCTCAATAATTTCTTTTGAACTGCCTTAAGGACAGTTTCTAGTGATTTAGGTTTTTTGTCTACTTAGGGAGCAATTTAGGCGAACTCGCACCCATCCTAAATATGAAGCACGAAATTATATAAACAAATATATAAAATATGAAAAAAAAAAACAATGAAGAAAAACATGTATTGTGAAAACTTTTATATTAAAATTAGATTAAAAAGAACCATGGAAAGAAGTTAATGAAATACTAAGTCCTAAATTAAATATGAAGACAAAGTACTTGAGGAAGATATGAGGTATGAAGCGAAGATTTATTTTTAAAATGAATGGTAAATTTAGAGTGTTGGTTAATGAATGATAACTGCGTAGTGTACGATTTCGAATGTTAAAAAATAAATATGATCTGAGAATGGTTGAAATTTACTGATTAATTCAGTTTTAGTGTAAAAGTCATCAAAGGTTTAAAAAGTGCTATAACATCTTTAGCTTTTAAAATTTTAAATAGCATATTTGAGGTAAATTTTTTGTTTTTTGTTTGTTTAAAAAAAACGTTTTTTTTATTCATAACTGAGACTTATTTTTTTCACCATGGAAATTTTTTTTTTTTTCGTTTGTTGAACAATTGTTGTATGAAGCCATAGGAAAAGCCATGGCTCGCTTCCAAATTCATCTGATGAAAATTTGTTTGTTAGTTGAAAGAGAGGATTATCCTCACGGGGTAACCTCGTTGCGTCACATAGCTAAGCAGCTCAGCACGTGTTTTAGTCTTACATAACTGTTGCCTTGCTAGTGGTTGATGCATTGGCGCCCTAAATGATCTAGGAGCCCAAAACAGGGCAGAGATAGTCCAAGTAGCTTATACTCCCAGCAAGGATATTAACAACCATGCTCATTAAACTAAGCAGAGAAAAACTACCAGCTTTCACTGGGTACTATATGGGACACTGTGGCCTACGATATCACCAAACTAGTAAGTTAAATCTATCGGATATACAAAGCTATCGCTTATGTCAGCTGGGAGATGGCACATCTCTTCACGTTCTTTGAGAATGCGTCGCTCTGGCAAGGCAGGGACTATCCCGTCTAGGTGGCATGAATCTTTATCCCCAAACAATAAGTAGCCTGAATGGGTACTTAAATACATTAAGATCGACATATACAGTAATATGCTGAAAAGTCAAGCATAAAAGATCTAACTCAAGGTCGCAGTGCATCGAAGCATAGTAATAAGAATCCAGGTGAAGACAGAAAACAATAGCGCGTTTACTATAAGGCGTTATCTTGCGCATTTGCCGACAGCTGGAGGATTTTTGATAAATAAAACGCACTAGTCATCTTGAAGCAACCCTCTACTGATTGGTAAAGATTTGTGCAGATCTTTCACAATTCTTCAAGGGATGGTGGTTTGCTCAATATAATTTGGCAAATATTTATGAGCTTTGCACGGAACTTAAATTCAGATGCAGGAATAACAAAGCATTAGCAAAGCATCGGGAACTGTTTTGAAGTCTACGCAGGCGAATGGGTGTCTATAATCTTTTCTTTTGTTTGCCCTATTCTAAGGTCTTTCGTGAAAATCTGGTAGACTAAGAACTACTTACGATATAAAGCAGGTTGACTGCACGGTAAATGCATTCATTTACGAGATCACCTTTCTTGTGGATCGTCTAGAGTACAATTAAATTAAAATATGAATTAATTTCCTAGACCGTCCATTTCTGTGAAGGAGCTGATCTATTATTTTTACAGTCTTGGGCTCTACGTTAGACCAGCTTGACCAGTAGTTTGTAGTTTCCTGGTTCTTTGTTGTTCTGCAGATGCGGAGTTGCCTTTTTCACTTCATCCTGGTCGGTTTTCGAAGCACATTATTCTTCATTAGGGACTTGAGCATTGGGTTTGTTGTCCCCCTCGCTATCTAGAAAAAAGAAATATTGCTCCTTAGAATTTTGTAGAAACTTTGTGGGCATTATTGTTATTAGCCAGCCTCTAGAGCTTCTCGAACTTATGCTGTTTGACCACAATTTTCTAACTTCTCTCTTATTTCTTCGCGTTTTGGTGATTATCCTTTACAGTGTGCATTAGACTGCAGGCATGTTCCTTTTTTCTCCGATGCCTACATTCCCCATGATATTCTGGCTCACTGTAGCCGCATATTTTTCGTAGCAATAGCACGTACTGAGTGATAATTATGCTTGGTAATATCATCGAACCTCGAATGTTTTTGTAGTTAATGAAAGAAAACTAGCAAATGATAAGCAAAGTACTATAAGCTATAATTATACAGTTTTGCGAAGTTTGAACTTTTTCTTTTAACAGATTAACCGTTAAATTTTTCAGAAGTGGACTTCATACAGACAATATCATCTTAACGTAAATATGGTCCTGAAGTATTTTTTATTTTCACTTACAGCGTTTCATTTTCTAAATAATTTTTTTGGTATATAAATGTTAAAACCTTAATAGAGTTAATTCTACCCATGAAAAGTGGCAAATTTTATAGTGCATTAGCGTACCCTCGTCCGCTTCGCTAGGCGATAAATTCAGTGATTTGCTGAAAGAGAATAAAACTAATACGAAACAAAGCAAATTCTTTGATACAATTTCATTGAAACTTTACTGTAACACTCTTTGGTAGACAACGTTTTTGGTTTTTCTATTTTTCGCGTAAATGAATAATGATGGTGGTTTGCCTACTCGTGAGCAAGCTACATACAATTGTCCATGAGAAAAAATTGGGTATTCTAAATTAATACCGCACATTTGTAGAGATTGTCCTTGCGCCTTATTAATTGTCATAGCGAAGGCAAGGCGAATAGGGTACGGCAAACGTTTGGAATCGAATGGTAAATCCGTCGGAATCAGTGGAATTCTGGGTATCAAAACGTCTTTTCCTTTGTACTTCCCTTCCAAAATTGTTGCTTCGATAACATTACCCATTGGCTTCTTCACAGCGAGTCTGGTACCGTTGCAAAGTCGTGGCATATTAATGTTGCGCAGCAAAATAATCGGTGCTCCAATTTTTAATCGTAAATTATGAGGTGGTAGGGATGGGAAATGGAGTGAGTTTAAGAATTCAGTTGGATAATTAGCGACATCATCTTGATCAGTAATAGTGTCCATTGACTTATATGCAACTATGTCACCAGGTATTTGAACCAGAATAGCTGTATTTATATCATTGATGTCCTTATTTTTCCCAGCTAAAATTGCTCTTTCGCTGAGCCAATCATAGTTTTTGTAATGCTGAACTATGTTTGGAAATACACTCTGTATCAATGCCTCTTTAAACTGTGCAAAAGTGCAGAAATTTTTAGGCAATGTAATCATTCCTGTTGGATCGACAGACATTTGGCCATTTCCGAGTTTCAGTAATTGCTGTGAAAATTCAGCTGCTGACGGAACGTTTCGTAGTTGAACACGTACATTTGTAGTAAGTGTAAGCGTGTTTACATGTCTCCATAAATGCGATGATTTTAAACATGCATTGATTTCATCTGCAGCCGTGGATTTTGGGATCACAGGTAATGTTTGCCTGAAATCTCCAGCCAATAAAATCATGGCACCTCCAAAAACTTTTTGGCTTCCTCGTAGATCTTTCAAAGTTCTATCAAGTGCTTCCAATGATTTCTTGTGTGCCATATTATACTCGTCCCACACGATGAGCTTACATACTTTAAGAACTTTTTCCATTTGTTTTCGAAATATTACATGTTGGTGTTTCATTTACCTTCATATTCAAAGGCAACTTTAATGCAGAATGTGCTGTGCGACTGCCTTCCAGTAATGTAGCCGCAATTCCGGAAGAAGCGAGTGCCAATGCAACGTTATTATCTGATTGAATATTTGCTAATATCAATGAAATCAAAGAGGTTTTGCCTGTTCCCCCAGGAGCATCCACGAAAAACAATCCATCAGTTACATGGCTAACATTATTCATAATTGTATCATAAAAATGTTGCTGTTGGTCATTCAATTTCGTTAAATTTGATGTTACAAATAGGTTTGGTTCATTACAATCATAATGGTATTCACACTCTCGATTGAACATATCATGCATTGGACGATTTTCTGCTTTCATGCCCAATTGTAATAACAATTTGCTTGGCATCGACAAACAAATGTCGTCAATCCTTATTAATGCTTCATTGTAAATTTCCAATGTGAAATTAAACTCATAATTTGCAGCCTTTCGACGCATTTTGGTTTAAAATATCATCTGCCATATAATTTTTGAAATTATTTCATAATTCCAATGGATTAGATGGGGAGCACATTGGACTGGCTATCAGTTGAAACGGCAAGCGTATCTTCCCAATGCTTGCCATCCTCCATCAAATTTAATTGTTGACATCCTTCACGATATGTAGCGCACAATTCACCATTAATTGTTCTTAAAGCTTGGAATGATATTTGGCCCCGAACATTAATTAACAACAATCGCAAGAAAAACACTCAGCATTATTTGGATGAACTGCATAAATGCGTCTTAATTCATCTGTTAAGAATACATTAGGACGACCCTGAACTGGTTTTCCTTGTTTTCGCCTTTGAAATGTTTTCATGGATTTATCCCAAGTGAAATATTTTGGCACTTCTGCATATAGAAATGTTCTTGCAAAATCGTCCGATTGGCATAAATGAAAAAGGCAGTCAAAGTTGTAGACGGTGCTCTTGTTGCTCTAAGCGCTGCATTTTCAGGAGTAAAATAAACGCGTTGGCTGTTTTCAAGGTGAACCGCTAAATGAACGACTTTTGGATGTCTTTCGTGTATTGGGAATGAAAAAATTCGCCATATCGCTTCGTTACTGCTTATTTAACGCCCCATTTGATATTTTTTAATCTCGTCGTTGCCATTTTGGACTGCACCGAATACAGCCATATCGCTTCCTTTATTTACATATTCGCTAATGTATTTAATTGATTTAACGGAATTACAGTATTCCACGTTAATATGCGCTTTGAAAATTTTGGACAACAATGGACAGCATGGAACAATCCAACTATTGCCAACTTCGACATTTTGATTTTCCTTCTTAATTATAGTTGATTTACCATTGTCATCAGTGGATCGACGACGATATGCCGGATATCCATCGTCACCTGTGACCGTATCCGAAATTAATGCTCGTGCGTATTGCTTCGAACATCAATCTTACACGAAGAGTTCACATCCAATGCACCGCAAGGTCCATGTATCATATTGGATGTAATATGTAAGATGTATTATGTAAGATGTAAGGTATGAGTGGGTATGGGTAGGTATGTATATGGACGATGGTATGGTTATGGGGGATATATGATGTAAGATGTAAAGTATGGGTTGGTATAGGTATGTATATGGAGGATGGTGTGGATATGGGATTCTTCATTTTCACGTATCATTAATCGATATGAATAATAATTCATAGCGCTAACCCTTTTATTCGTTTCTGCGCCTGATTAAAAAAAATCACTTTTGTCAGATTATTATTATCATATGTGAATATTCTTGACGTGTAAACATCTTTGCTCACGGTATGGCGGAATTTTGAATGTGAGATGTAAGATGTAAGTGTAAGATGTAAGACGTAAGATGTAAGATGTACTATGTAAGATATGGGTGGGTATGGTTATGCATATGGAGGATGGTATGGATAAGGGGGATATATGATATAAGATGTAAGCTATGGGTGGGTATGGGTATGTATATGGAAGATGGTATGGATATGGGGAATGTAATATGTAGGATGTAAGATGTAAGACGTAAGATGTAAGACTTAAAATGTAAGATTTAAATTGTAACATGTCAGATGTAAGATGTACGATGTAAGATGTGAGATGTTAGATGTAAGATGTAAAATGTAGGGTATGGATGGGTACGGTAATAATGTCGATAACGATTTTAATATCGATTCCGATATCGATAGCGATAACGATTTCACCAATCGAAAAATTCGTATAATTATTTAAAAAATGTTGTACGCATGAAATGATCTCGAGACGCTCGTCACCCAGAGAAAAATTACCTCTCATCAGCACAGCTTCCTTTTGATACCCATATTGAAGTACTCATTAACAGCTTCTTTTTGATACCCATAATGTAAAAACACATCCTAAGGTTATTCCGATCCACGTTTTGGGCAATATCTCGAGACCCTAGTCACCCAGAGGTACGAACAATTATCATGTACTAAAGCACTCATCAACAGCTTTTATTTGATATCCATATTGTATAAACACATTCTTGTGGTACCCGGGTCCACACTTTCGCCTATATCTCGAGACCCTAGTCACTTAGGGGTACGAAAAGTACTACATGTTAAAGTACTCATTAGAAGCTTCCATTTGATACCCATATTATACAAACACATAGTAGAGTTATCCGGGTCCACGTTTTGACCTATATCTAAAGACCTTAGAAATTAAAAAAAAAAAATTTGCTAAAAACCTCCCCTATTTGATCCCTATAATATGAAAAAAGCACGAATAAAATTGGCCACGTATCAGCTCCAAAACATGGACATTGATCATTTCATTTTTATATATATAGATTAAAGAACATAAATTTCTATCACACGCTGGTTCATTATATTAAAAACCCTTGCACAGCGTACAAAAAACATATACAATTTCCATAAAAGAAACCGTTAATAAATATTAAGGGAACACAAGAATACTTTGGAAGCTTTAGAAGCTTATCTGGGAGAGTTACAGCTTTGGTTTCCTAGAAAATATTACTTGGATACAGATCTGAACTTTACATACTAACATTGCAACTCTCCACCCTTAGTCCCTTCGTAGTTATCAACCCCAGAAGTAAAACTGCTGAGTTATTCTACACGAACACGTTGCATTAACACTTAGGAAATCTCTGATGGCTTAGAGAAAAATATTAAAAGTATGTGGAAGCCGAATCGGTGGAGTTTCTAAGTGTTAGTACAAAATGTTACTTATTTTATAAAGGCCAATATCGCCTTAGGTTACAAAACCTTAACTTTACAGGATTTTCAATACATGGTTGAAGCGTAGCTTGGGACCAATTTAATCTTTAAATGCAAATCTAAAATAAAACATACGTGCAGAAATTTAAGTTAGTTTCTTTCAGAAAAATACAATGGGTTTTTTGTAAAATTGCTGTTTCACAATGTTACTTAAGGAAAGGTTTTTCAAGTTAAATAATAAATTCCTGCTCATGTATTACTTATATCTATTTTCAGCACCAACTGGCAATCATATTATTCATTTATAATTAATTACCTCGCTAATTTACCCATGGTATAGGTGGTTATAAAGTAAATATTCAAATAGTATTAATTGAAATACATTTATTAATATTAGTAACTAATTTATGTGGGTAATAAAGAGAATATGTAAATGAAATATGCAATTTGTAAATGAAATGAATCTTGTGACGTGCCATTACTTTGTCATATGCGCCGTAATTTTTGCATATTGCAATTGAATTCAGATAATAAAATATGCAAAGGTAACTAAGCATGTGAATATCAACAAGCTTTTAGTCATCACATACAAATGATATTATTATAAAGTAGTAAACAATTACATAACAAGAACTAAATAAAATATAAATTCAATATAAAACAAGTAAGGAAGGTTAAGTTCGGGTGTAACCCAACATTACCTACTCAGCTGAGAGCTATGGAGACAAAATAAGGGAAAATCACCACGTAGGAAAATTAACCTAGGGTAACCGTGGAATGCGTTTGTATGACATGTGAATCAAATGGAAGGTATCAAAGAGTATTTTAAGAGGGACTAGGCCATAGTTTTATGGGTGGACGCCTTTTAAGGATATCGCCATAAAGGTGGACCAGGGGTGACTCTAGAATGCGTCTGTACATTATGGGTATGAAACGAAAGGCACTAATGAGTATTTTAAAAGGGAGTGGGCCTTAGTTCTATAGGTGGACGCCTTTTCGAGATATCGCCATAAAGGTGGACCAGGGGTGACTCTAGAATTTTTTTGTACGATATGGGTATCAAATGAAAGTTGTTAATGAGTATTTTAAAAGGGAGTGGTGGTAGTTGTATACGTGAAGGCGTTTTCGAGATATTGACCAAAATGTGGATCAGGGTGACACAGAACGTCATCTGTCGGGTACCGCTAATTTATTTATATATGTAATACCACGAAGAGTATTCCTGCCAAGATTCCAAGGGTTTTTTATTTCGCCCTGCAGAACTTTTTCATTTCATTCTACTTAATATGGTAGGTGTCACACTCATTTTGCAAAGCTTTTTTCTAAAGTTATATTTTTGCGTCAATAAACCAATCCAGTTACCATGTTTCATCCCTTTTTTCGTATTTGGTATAGAATTATGTCATTTTTTTATTTTTCGCAACTTTCGATATCGAAAATTTGGCGTGGTCATAGTCGGATTTCGGACGTTTTTTACACCAATACAAAGTGAGTTCAGATAAGTAGAGGAACTGAGTTTAGTAAAGATATATCGATTTTTGCTAAAGTTATTGTGTTAACGGCCGAGCGGGAGGGCAGACGGTCAGCAGTGTATAAAAACTAGGCCTGGCTTCAACCGATTTCGCCCTTTTTCACACAAAACAGTTATCGTCCTAGAATCTAAGCCCCTACCAAATATCACAAGGATTGGTAAATTTTTGTTCGATTTATGGCATTAAAAGTATCCTAGACAATTTAAATGAAAAAGGCGGAGCCACGCCCATTTTGAAATTTTCTTTTATTTTTGTATTTTATTGCACCATATCATTAATGTAGTCGAATGTTTACATAATTTACTTATATACTGTAAAGATATTATATTTTTTTGTTAAAATTTGACTTAAAAAAATTTGTTTTTGTCCAAAATTTTACTAATTTTCTATTTTGCGTCATAATTTCAACTCACCTACCATGTTTCATCGCTTTTTCTGCCTTTGGTGATGAATTATCGCACTTTTTCCAAATTTTCGATATCGAAAAAGTGGGCGTGGTTATAGTCCGATATCGTTCATTTTAAATAGCGAACTCAGATGAGCACCCAGGAACCCACATACCAAATTTCATCAAGATACCTCAAAATTTACTCAAGTTATCGTGTTAACGGGCAGACGGACGGACGGACGGACGGACGGACCATTCGTAATCTCCAAATAATCGGATGTATAAGATAAGAAATATATAGTGAACAGATGTACATACCTAAAGGATTTTTAAGATAAATATAAAATAAAAAAAGGCAAAAAACCCCCTTATCTGAACGAACGGTTGTATGGGATATATATTATATATAGCTCCGATCGAAATGATTTTTTCATGAAATCTTCTTTGATATATTAGAATAAATATCACCAAGTTTAACGTTTTTATATTGGAAATTAAGGGAGAAAATGCCAAAAATCTTTATATCTGAACGATCGGTTGTATGGGATATATACTATATATAGTTCCGATCAAAGTGATCTTTCAGAAAATCTTCGATGATATATTAACATATATATCACCGGGTTTCACGTTTATACTTTCTAAATTGCGGCAGGAGTGACCAAAATCGTCTTATCTGAACGATCGGTTGTATGGGAGATATATGCTATAGTGGTCCGATCCTACCGGATCCGACAAATGTCTAATATAATACAAAAATACATCCTCGTGCCAAATTTCATTGAGATATCTCAAAATTTGAGGGACTAGTTTGCGTTCAAACAGACAGACGGACATGGTTATATCAACTCAGTTCGTCGCCCTGATCAATTCGGTATACTTAATGGTGAGTCTATCTTCTATATTTCTCAACGTTACAAACATCGGACCATTTCATGTTCATGAAAGGTATAAAAACTAGTGTAGGGAGGCAAATATTAACGCTGCCGCTTTGTGCACATTTCAAAGCAAAACGCCACTGCGTGGGAACTAAAAACTTAAGCAACGAACTTGTTTTCTTTAAATGTGGTTTTTTTAATTTGTTTACCCTTTTTTGAAACAAATTTATAAACTCCAACAAACTACTATCAATTGTAATTGCTTACTATGCTGATTGTTAGAACAATTTGCTGTTACAAAAAAAAAAAAAAGCAAACAACAAGCAAGTGTATAAATAAAGCACTTACTCAGCTGCAATCAAATATATTTAAGCAATTTGTTTGTATGCTAGTAGTGCTAAATTTCATATTGCAGTGCATTCTATGTACAACACCCGCCGGTTATTGCACATGAAAACGAAAAGCGTTGTCAAATAGCGCGCTTTTGGTTTAGATTACCGCTAACTGATTTCTTGCCGCTGCAACATCGACAAAAACAATTGTTGCAATGCCTAAGAAATGACAACGGCATAAAATAACAATTTATATACAACGAGCTGTAGCGGTGACAATGTGTCACATGCTGTCATGTCAAATGTTTTTTTTTTTGTATTTTTGTTGTATTTGCCTCTTTTTTTGCTTTTACCACATATTTGCAGGTTTTTCCATTATTGTTCTACAATATTTTAGGCTTTTGTATACATACATAGATAAACTCCAACAAACTTTTCCCTACCTTTAACTTTACCGCTGACCATGAAGCGGCCTGTTAATGCTTTTAGCGTAAAATCGCACATCCCAACAGATATTTGCAGTAGAATTTCTGCAAACGAAAGAAATTGATAGTTCTCAATTTGATTTCTTATATTATCCTCTTACCTTGGACAAATTTCCAAATTTGATATTGGGTAAAGAACCTCATGTTGGTTATGATGTTCGATAACCAAATCTTCTCCGACCTTTGACAATTTTTTAGTTCTGAAGCTGATAAAAATAAAATAAATGTAAGGCGCGATAACCTCCGAAGAGATCTAAGGCCGAGCTTCTCTTCCAATTTGCGTCGTGCTCCTCTTGATTTTCCCTACAAATTGGCCGGACCGGACCTACATGTTTTATACCGACTCCGAACGGCATCTGCAAGGCAGATGAGTTTTCACTGAGAGCTTCTCATGGCAGAAATACACCCGGAGCGCTTGCCAAACACTGCCGAGGGGCGACCCCGCTTAGAAAAATTTTCTTCTAATTTAAAAACCTTATTTCTAAAATTTTGATGTTGCTTTGACCGGGGTGCGAACCCAGGGCATACGGTGTGGTAGGCGGAGCACGCTACCATCACACCACGGTGGCCGCCAACTGAAGCTGATATGCAACATTATTATAAATCATCCTCCAACCCCTGAAAATTTTACAGTTCTAAAGTCGATATCTAATATCATTCTCCAATTATTCCCAACGTTGGACAAATTTGCAGTTCTAAACTTGATATTCAACATCATTCTTCAAATATTGTCCAAAATTTTAGAAATTAGAAATTCATAGTTCTCAGGTTTTATCCAACATCATTCCCAAATTATTCTCTAGCCTGTGAGAAATTAAAATTCTCAAATTGATATACAACATCATTCTCCAATTATTGTCTAACTTTTGAGAAGTTAACCGTTCCGATTCCCAACTTTTGTTCAACCTTTGGGAAATTTACGATTATCAAATTGATATTCCACATCATTCTCTAAATATTCTCAAACCTTTGAAACATTTCTAATTCTCACGTAGATAAAAAAACTACACTCTCCAATAATTTAAAGTATTCGAGATTATATCTAACATAATTCTTCATTTAATCTCCAAACTTTGAGAAATTCACAAATCTCAATTTGCTTTCTAAGATTAGTTTTCAATCATTCCCTACCTTTGAGAAGTTTACAGTGGATACCCAACATCATTTTCTAGTTATTCTAGACATTGAGAAATTTTTAATTCTCACGTTTACACTCAACATCATTTTTTAAATGTTCATCAACTTTGATAGTCTTTAAACCCTCAAGTTGATATCCAAAACTATTCTCCAACTTTTCTCAAACCTTTAAAAATTTACTTTTCATCATCATCTTTGTGAACAAGTGGAGGACATTCCGTTTCTAAACTTGAGAAACAAAATTGTTTGCCTCATAAAAATGTTCTTTCTTAAAAGGATCGAATGTTGCGAAACAACTCTTGGAATTTGAGAGGTATCTTAGATCTTAACTTAAACTGCAATATAATCCAAGCCCAAATGTTTATTGGGATAGCTCTTTTGATGGTGCTTTCACATACGCCAGATCGAGTATTTGCAGCAAAACAAAAAAACGGGCTGCTTGTATAAGATTGGCGGTTAGGCTGCTGCTGGTGTTGCCACTTAAAGTGTCACATTTATTGATTGTTCTTTATTTTCCAATTTTTTTTTTTTTTTTTCGTATTTTCAGCATCGGTTATGCAGTAATTCTCGCTTTGACACTTTACCAATTACTTGTAGGCAGCCAATATCTTGTAGAGCGTTTTGCTAGCGCTGCTACCATTACTACTACAATCACTACCAGCGTTTTTGTTTGTTGCGGTATGTCAAAGCTGCAGCGCATAGAGCGCTGACTAATGTACAAAAATTATTTGATATTTACTGCCAATGACAAATTGTTGAAATGAGTGCAAAGATATGTTGGGCACATATCAATAGCGCAGCATTGTGCCAGATTGAAATATATTAATATTCACACGCACACACACAAACCAAAACACACTTTCATTCATAAATATAAATGAGGTGATATGTAAAAATTTTTATCAAATTTTTTAGATGCCCCATCGCATAGCCTAACTCCAAGTAAAGCCCGCAGGTAAGTACAACCAGTTTGAGACAAAATTTAATTTGTAAACTTGTAAGCTATTCACTTGGCATTTGGAGCAGGAAAAGCAATTAGTCTCACTCCACACGTATTCATATACATACGAGCAAAAATGCACAAAATTATCTTAGCTTGAATGTCTCAGTTCTTAAATTTTTTTCATAATTCTTATCACTTAAAAATCTAACGCACACTCGATACCATTTTAACAAAGCTGCTATAGGATTGGTACAGTGGAGCAAAATTAGGGATTTTTGTTTAATTCGTAAAATTAGGTTTCAAAGGAAAATGAAACTCAAGTCACACCAATTTTCCAATTTTCCTATTTGTGTTAGATCTTTCCAAAATTCTGACAAAGGCGCATATACCAGCTAGGTTTTTTAAAATATTTTTGACCACATGTGTAGTAGGCGATCACGCTACTTCCACAATACGGTCGCCGACTACTATCCATAAATGGTGAACATAAATAGTCCAGCTTCTGCGCCGACTCACCCAATAACTGTAATAGAGATCTCGGAAGAGAACATATTGCTTCAAGATGTTATTTTTAAATCGCGTAGTCTGTTTAGATGATCTTAGTATGGATTTCGTTCGTGTTTTGTGATAACTGGAGTAGTCAAAACCATCAAGTTAAAGTAGCCTTTAAGGGTTTGCGTAGAGAAATATAGAGATTTACAGCTTCGCTGCGGATACTGTTTTTGTTAATTTTCCAAAAGCTTGGGTAGTTGGGACACATTGAAGGGATTTTCCGCCATCCCTTTTTAAGTTAGATTTAAAAACTAACCGGCTTCAATATTGTTCCATCTTCAGTTCAGTTCATTAGAACATATGAAATAGCCAGATTCATGTATGTGTGTCCTTTGTTGTGAAAGTTTTTTTGAAAACCATATCACCATGCGGAGTCCATTTTGTGGCTCCTGTTTTCTCTGCAAGCTGAACAAAAGGATGAATCAGTCCCAATATCGCAGCAACATCTATGAACAGGCGTTGCGAAAGGTAGAGATCAGTGAAAGCGATCAAGATTTATATGATGTTTTGACAAATGCTAAGTGTTTAAGTTGTTATAGCTGACCTAATCTAATTGTATGTAAACTTTTCAACTCTATATCTATTCATTGCAGCGGGATGTATTTATTATAATTTTTTACTAGGTAAATTGTTATTATTGCTTCATTAATATCGAGAGGATGCACTTTTGTTCTTTTGTGGGGGTTTGAGGTGTATTGTTTGTTCTTTTGCGAATTTTCCACTCTCACTTAGCTGCTAACCTACTATTAGTGGCGGATTTACTCTATAGGCAACATAGGCTAGAGGCTAGGGAGGCAAAATTCAAGTCAATTAATTGTTTAAAAACAAAAAAAAAAATGCCGCTCTTAAAATAGTATTTTTGTCTGTATATATAATAAATAAATCATTCCTTTTTATGCATTTCGAAATTAGAATGAAGGTGTAAATTATTTTTCCTCATAGCAGTCGTTAAAATTTGCATAAAACTTCTAATCTTGTGTGACAGAAACTTAACAGTGCGCCTGCGCGTAGCGTCAAGAAACAGCCGACTCGCCACCCTGAGAATGAGAATCATCTAAGAGCATAGATGAATGGATTTGCGACTCTTTGTTTCGAGAGAGCGCTATAAAAATTCACATTTTTTATATAATTTGTCAATGATGCCACTCCAAACAATTATTACCCAGTATGGGAATAAGGGTTCAGGTAGTACCAGCTATTTATCTAAAACCATTTGTGACGTATTCATTGGAATCTTGGCAGACAAAGTGCGTAAACTATAATACACATACAGCAGAAAGTTGCATAGAAGCTTCTGCTTATTTCGGAGTTTTACAGAGCGTCTATACTTTTTTCACGGGATCGACTCATCGCTGGGAAATATACGTAGTTCATTGCAGTCCATCTAAACATCGACAGCGTGCGTTGAAGTCACTGTCAGATACAAGGTGGTCTGCCCGAAACGATGCAAGTTGAACACTTGAATTATTTTCCACAGAAATGGTTGCAGAATTAGTAGCAATTGGAGAAGACTCACATGAAAAAAAGCAACAACAAGAAACGAAGCTAGAGGAATAAATATTCAACTGGAACTTTTGGAGGCTGCATTCATGCAAGGTTTATGGAGCTTACTATTAACGTCATTCAATGCGGTGAGCAAGAAGTGATCATTCAAAGGACTCATGAATCTTGTTTCTAATGCTCTTGGAGAATTCGATCTGTATGAAGAGAAAGTTCTCTCTATTTCAACGATTCAGGAATACGAAACGCGTATAAGAAATGCAAATGTACGACAAGGTGAAAATGGGAATCCTGATATTCAATTGAGTGGTCGTGACAACTTTCGTATCAACACGTTCAACGTTATCTTGGATCGTACGTTAGCAGAATTGACACAAATACGTGAGATATATCAAAAAATATATTCTAAATTTTCTATTATCAGTGATATGAAACATTTAAGCAACAAAGAATTATGTACGAGATCCACTATATTGAGCAACTACTACACCCAAGATCTTGAGGAAAATTTGGGAAATGAAATGGTCTTTTTCAAGGCTTATTGCATCGGAAGGAAGATTTCAAATTATTCTCCGCTGGAGCTGTTGATAATGCTGTGACAGGATAGTTTGCATATCTCTTTCCATAATGTTGACATTGCGTTGTGAATGTTTGTTTCAATTCCTATTGGAAATTGAAGAACAGAGAGGTCGTTTTCTGTTATAAAACGCGTGAAAAACTTCCTCAGATCTTCATTGGGCAAAGACAAACTGAATGCTCTTGGGTTGATAGAATCAGAATTCTTTTTATCTATCGATTGTGACGATATCATTAGAGAATTCGCAGCTGAAATATCAAGAAGCAAAGAAATGTAAGTGAGGAATGTTTGGAAAAAAGTTAAGGTTAAATACCTCATTGATGCAAATGTCGATTATATTTCGTTAAGTATTTAATTAATAACAAACTAAACTGTAATAAAGCACTGAAAATCGCAATCATTGTGTTATATATTATTATTGTGAAAAAAAAATGAAAAAATTGTAAGGGCGGCAAGTTATGTATTGCCCAGAGGCGGCGAAAATTCAAATCCGCCCCTTCCTACTATACATATATGCCCTTATCACAGACTAAGCTAAAAGATATACAGATAAAAATTATGCTTTATAGACGGAATTTTGGTTAGATTAACACTTGTATCTTTTCCTGCTACATAACTACCTATATATAAGATATCAGTATTCCTAGACTTTTTAACTCAAAATTATACTTTACTTGCGCCAGCGGGAAATACCAGTGGAACTTTAATCGTTTTTCACCTGGTATTCCCAGTGGAGTGGGGGCCTTCTTCCTCTGCTTTCAAATAGAGGTACTATGTGGGCCGGACCATCTTATTTCACTCTCATATGAGCTTACCCAGTGTCACAGCTGTGGTTTAATTTAAATGCACTGAAAAAAATTAGATTTCCTAAAACAGGAGAATAAAAAACATGTCCCAAATTCGTTCAACTTACTCAGATCTATATCAATTTTCATAACCTGTAAGACACAATATATGAATCATATCTAAATTTCTCTAAATCCAATTTTAGATGTTTCTTTGCACTTTCTTTACGAATTATTTCAAAATTTAACAATAGTCGATGTTTTATTTAGACTTTTCTTCTTATGTTGCAGGGCAATTCGCTCAAGCGAAGGTTGTAATTTTTAAAAACCCTTTTTCAAGCTTTTTTTTTAAATCCTGTGTGTTCGCTGCTAGTATTTCATGCACTTACTCCACTTTTCTGTTTTCCTCGCTTTTTCTGTTAACGGTTAACGCATTCACTTTTATGTTGTTACCGCACATATAATTACAGTAATACACAAGTACACATGTATGATCATGTGACATATAGACGCTTGTGCTGGTGCTATTCCTGTTGTCGTTAAAAATGCGCGTGCGTGCTGTCGATAATGATCAGCTGTAAAATGATTTATATCCTAGTCCAATTAAGTTGGATTGTTGTTAAATGTAAAATGAATTGTTAAAAAAAGCGGGTAAGTAATATAGGGTGTTTTGTAATGAAATTCAGATAAAAAGATTGTGGGAAAATGCGAAGTAATAATTTTCTGCAAACTAATATCTCAGAGTAATTGTTCGTGTGTAAAGAGAAAAATTGTAAGATATCACTGAGATCTGCATTAAGCTAACTTTCATCTATATATATATAAAGAAGTGTACATTTTGATTGTCACTCCATAACTCGGGAACGGATAGAAAGATTGCCATGAAATTTTTAAGAAACATCAGAAAGGAGAGATGATGGTTAGTTGATTTTGAAATCCCAAATCGGTTTAGCCATAAGAATATAAAAATCAAATTCTGTGTATGTGTGTATGTTCCCTATGGAAACGTGTTTCCCACACTTCAATCATCGCCAAATTTTGGTTATAGGTTCCTTCAATCAACGGTAACGTTTTAGGCTAAAAATAATTTCGATATATAAAAGGGGCGTGGCACCTGCCATACAAATGGTACCTTTGGTACTGCATAACTTTGAAGGTATACAAGCCAGAACATTGAAATTCAGTAAGGAGTTATATGAGGTCAATCGCTAACACCACAAAGAAAATGTGGGATTGGGAAAACGGGGCGTGGCACCTCAAATCCAAATGGAATATATCATACTACATATCTCTTGATATAGTGATGGTAGGATAATGAAAAGTGGTAAGGAGCTATATGACGATGTCGTAACACATCCAGTAAAATGTGGAATGGGAAAAAGGGGCGTGGTACCTTCCCTTCAAACGGGATTTTTCAAAACTATGGCTGCCGTACAAACTTGAGTTATTTTAACACCTCAAATTTTACTGCATTGTTGAGTTTGGCTGTTATGCCTTTTGGACGTAATCTTAAAATCCGTTAAAAAAATTGGTTAGCTTCAGTCTATCTACATCTATCTATATATAAAAATCAAGTTCTGTATGTGTGTTCCCTATGAAAACGTGTTTCCCATACATCAATCATCACCAAATTTTGGCTGTAGGTTCCTTCGATCAAGACGAAAGCTTTTCATATTTCAGAATTAAGAATTTTAAATTTAATTTTTTTTTTTTTTTTTGGCTATGCGAACGAACTATCTTCGCTCCCAAAAATGATCATGTTATCAACATCAATGATCGCATTCAAAACCAATTTCCTGGTGAAGCGACGAAATATAAATCGATCGACACAGTTACAGATGAAGATAAAATTGTGAATTATCCAATTGAATTTCTAAACTCTTTAGAACCACCTGGAATGCCTGCGCATATATCAACTTTGAAAATTGGCTCACCAATCATGCTTCATCGGAATTTAAACCCACCAAAATTGTGCAAATGGACTTTGCGTTTGGAAGTTAATAACGAATTTAATCGAAGCAACAATCATCAGCGATAAAAGTAAAAGTGAATATGTGATCATACCACGGATCCCAATCATTCCTACAGATTTTCCATTCAATTTTAAGCGCTTACAGTTAACTTTACGCCTTGCTTTTGCAAGCACAAGGACAATCGCTTACTATTGCATGCCCAAATTTAGAGAGTCCGTGCTTTTTCCATGACTAGCTATATGTTGCTTGCTCTAGAGTTGGAAAATCAAAAATTTGCTTATCTGGTAAAGCTAGTAATTTTATGAAATTTGAGATATGAGATGACGTTTATCTCGTTATCAATTTATCTGCTTTATAATTTTTTGTGGCACACAATATTACTCCACTAGCAGATAAGCTGATTACTAAGGTAACGTGAATACGCCAATTGTCTTCGTAGTTTTGAGCTTAAAATACTTATGCTTGGTTTTTAATGCGAGTTGAAACTCTAGTTAAAGTTGACTAGAGTTAAAGTTGACTAGAGTTTAACCTTGCCACTTTGTTCGATAACATAAAATTTTGCTGCTCATCTCAGCTTAAGCGGCCGAGGTTGCAGGGTTAAATTATAGTCAACTTTAACTGTAGCTTAAACTCGCACTGTAAAAGCCGGCCTTAGAGAAATGTTTTTCTTTGATCGCTGCAGCAAGTATCAACAATATCTTTCTTTGGCTCACGCTGTATTTGAACGGTTTCTTTAGTTGCCGTTGTAATCATTCTCGTTGTCATCGATCCACCTAAATCATCCAATTAAGCTGTTAGGAACTGTCACAACAAGTAACCGTTAGATGCGTACAATCATAGATATAAGAAGTAAGAAAGTCTGAGTTCGGATGAAACCGAACATTATAAACCCAGCTGTGCATTTGAAACGCTGTTGCTGTTTGCTTTGTTTGGTTAATAGTGTTGTAATAATAACAAAAAAGAGACGTATCACACCCATTTTCAAAATTTGTTTAAGGTCTATTCTTAGCACAACCATACCAGTACTGAGGTATAACATCAATCAAATGTAGTTAAATACCATAGAGTTCTTTCAAACTTTGTTAAGGTTGGACCTTTAGGAAAAGTGGGCGTGGCTTTTAAGCGATATTGATTATTTTCACGTCTCTACCAAATTTGAATGTAATATCTTTAACAACTTTTCATTTATGGCTTGTTTAACTTAAAAATTTTCTTTTTCTAAATGGTGGTGCCACGCCCATATTTAAATTTTTTTTGGATTTGTAGTAAATCCAATCCACCTATCAAATTTCTTTAGCCTAGCGGTATTTGTTTTTGAATTATCACATTTTTCCATTTCTCAAATTTTTTGATATAGAAATAGTGGGCGTGGTTTTCGGCTGATTTCGCTCATTTTCAATATCAATCTGCATCCAGATAAGCCCGTATACTAAATTTGGTGAAGATATATCAATGCTTGCTCAAGTTATCGTGTTGATGGACCGACAGACGGACGGACGGACATGATTTTGACGTGTGGAAGTTTATATCTATCTCGATTTCTTCATACCTGTATAACCAACCGTTATCCAAAGTGCGTACAAGTGCAGCTGGGTATAAAAATGAAATTATGTAAGACTTTTATTAAATGTAGCATTTTCAGCATTTAATTTAGTTGGTACAAAAACTTTAAGTTGTGAACACTAACCTTGCAATCACTTTTTTGCGGATAAGTTGGAGGAGATAAAAGGAAGCGGTAAGAAGGGACTTTAAGGCCACATGAAAGGAATAGCATTAGACAGCCTAAATATCAAAGAGAAAACAAAGGTATATTTGGCACCTCAACTGGAAGGCTTAGCAATGGAAATGAAACTTCACGTAATACATTGAAGCTGACCGACTTTGCCGGTAACTAAAGAAAGAATTATATCCAGCATGAGCAGGTTTAAGCAGAAAAAGATATCTCAGGTTTAATGGCTGATCTTAAATCGAAGAATAAGGATTTAAGAAGTGCGCACGATCCTAGGTCCCAATTCGACTCGAATCATCATCACAGCCAAAATCCGCGTCCGATTAGCACGAAAAGAACAACGAAATGAGAAGTGAAGCGAGGTACCTTTCCAGGAAGAAAAATTATTGGCTGAAAATAGTGAGTGCTCAGAACTTAAGCTATTAGACAGCATGAATGGCACCTGAAAATTATAACAAAAAATTCGAAAACAGACAAAGCTTCTCATGTACTGATTCGTTGTTTTGTTGATTTTACGAGAGGGTGATTAAATGATGAATATCTTCAAACGAAAAATGACACCGATGATGGCACAACGCCGAAACTGGTTTATCGCCAAACCGAATTTAATAATGGATGACGGAAAATCAATTCAATGGACTATCTATATATGGTGGCGAAGAGTTGGTTAAGCGGAGACAGCAACCCCTATGAAAGTCAGGATACTTGGCGCTGCCGAGTGGATTCATCTATTGCGAATCAAAAATGACCGGCGAAATCTGTGGAAATAATACAACAGATAAAACTCGTTTTCGTGTAAAATCTGGTAAAAATCATTTAAGGAAAAATCTTAATTTATATAAATTTCGTGTCAAGCTGTCTGTCCGTGATGGACTCCTAATATATTTACCTTACTTCAATCGAATTTGAACACCGTATGCAATTTGATCCGACTTGACGGATAGGAGCGTGTTCCTATGAAGTTTCTTTCCGAGAAGTGGACCAAATTCTACTAACGGTTCGATTTGTCTGAAATTTGGTATATATGTAAGCAGCCTTTTACCTAGCTTAGTATTTATTTCGGATACTTTTTTCGGATAGGGGATCAGGGACCGATCAATTCGATCAAATTCTATTTATGTTTCGATTTGTTTAAAATTTGGTATAAAATTACCTCTTTGCCAAGATAACTATCAACGACACTTTTTGCCGGAAAATGGAGCAGGGACCGACCGTGACTGGGACTGGGACTGGGACCAGGGATGGGGCTGGGATTTTTACTGGGACTAGGATTGGCACTGGGACTGGGAATGGGACTGGGACTGAGACTGAGACTGGGACTGGGACTAGGACTGGGACTGGGACTGGGACTTGAACTGGGGAAGGAGAAAGAGATAGAGTTAGACGAAGATGGAGATATAGGTATAGATGGAGCGAAAAATAAGTAAGAACAAGTAAGGAAGGTTAAGTTCGGGTGTAACCGAACATTACATACTCAGTTGAGAGTTATGGTGACAACTTAAGGGAAAATAACGATGAAGGAAAATGAACCGAGGGAAACCCTGGAATGTGTTTGTATGACATGTGTATCAAATGAAAGGCATTAAAGAGTATTTATGAATGAGTGGGCCATAGTTCTATAGGTGGACGCCATTTAGGGATATCGCCATAAAGGTGGATCAGGGTTGACTCTAGAATTTGTCTGTACAATATGGGCATCAAACGAATGGTGTTAATGAGTATTTTAAAAGGGAGTGGGTCTTAGTTCTATAGGTGGATGCCGTTTCGAAATATCGCCATAAAAGTGGACCAGGGTTGACTCTAGAATGTGTTTGTACGATATGTGTATCAAATTAAAGGTATTAATGAGGGTTTTAAAAGGGAGTGGTGGTTGTTGTATAGGTGGTCGCCTTTTCGAGATATCGCCAAAAAGGTGGACCAGGGGTGACTCTAGAATGCGTTTGTACGATATGTGTATCAAATTAAAGGTATTAATGAGGGTTTTAAAAGGGAGTGGTGGTTGTTGTATAGGTGGTCGCCTTTTCGAGATATCGCCATAAAGGTGGACCAGGGGTGACTCTAGAATGCGTTTGTACGATATGGGTATGAAATTAAAGGTGTTAATGAGTATTTTAAAAGGGAGTAATCCTTAGTTCCACAGGTGGATGCCGTTTCGAGATATCGCGATAAAAGTGGACCAGGGGTGACTCTAGAATGTGTTTGTACGATATGTGTATCAAATTAAAGGTATTAATGAGGGTTTTAAAAGGGAGTGGTGGTTGTTGTATAGGTGGTCGCCTTTTCGAGATATCGCCAAAAAGGTGGACCAGGGGTGACTCTAGAATGCGTTTGTACGATATGTGTATCAAATTAAAGGTATTAATGAGGGTTTTAAAAGGGTGGTTGTTGTATAGGTGGTCGCCCTTTCGAGATATCGCCATAAAGGTGGACCAGGGGTGACTATAGAATGCGTTTGTACGATATGAGTATCAAAAGAAAGGTGTTAATAAGTATTTTAAAAGGGAATAATCCTTAGTCCCATAGGTGGACGCCGTTTCGAGATATCGCCATAAAAGTGGACCAGGGGTGACCCTAGAATTTGTCTGTACAATATGGGCATCAAACGAATGGTGTTAATGAGTATTTTAAAAGGGAGTGGGCCTTAGTTCTATAGGTGTTCGCCTTTTCGAGATATCGCCATAAAGGTGGACCAGGGGTGACTTTAGAATATGTTTGTACGATATGGGTATCAAATGAAAGGAGTTAATGAGTATTTTAAAAGGGAGTAATCCTTAGTCCCATAGGTGGACGCCGTTTCGAGATATCGCCATAAAAGTGAACCAGGGGTGACCCTAGAATTTGTTTGTACAATATGGGCATCAAACGAATGGTGTTAATGAGTATTTTAAAAGGGAGTGGGCCTTAGTTCTATAGGTGGACGCCGTTTCGAAATATCGCCATAAAGGTGGACCACGGGTGACTCTAAAATGTGTTTGTACGATACGGGTATCAAATTAAAGGTATGGTGTCACACCCATTTTACAAAGTTTTATTCTAAAGTTATATCTTGCGTCAATAAACCAATCCTATTACCATGTTTCATACCTTCTTTCGTATTTGGTATAGAATTATGGCCTTTTTTTAATTTTTCGTAATTTTCGAGTGGGCGTGGTCATAGTCGGATTTCGGCCATTTTTTATACCAATACAAAGTGAGTTCATGTAAGTACGTGAACTGAGTTTAGTAAAGATATATTGATTTTTGCTCAATTTATCGTGTTAACGGCCGCGCGGAAGGACAGACGGTCGACTGTGTATAAAAACAGGGCGCGGCTTCAACCGATTTCGCCCTTTTTCACAGAAATAAGTTATCGTCCTAAAGTCTAAGCCCCTACCAAATTTCACAAGGATTGGTAAATTTATGTTCGAAATATGGCATTAAAAGTGTCCTAGACAAATTAAATGAAAAAGGGCGGAGCCATGCCCATTTTGAAATTTTCTTTTATTTTTGTATTTTGTTGCACCATATCATTACTGGAGTTGAATGTTGACATAATTTACTTATATACTGTAAAGATAAAAATTTGTTTGTTAAAATTAGACTTAAAAAATTTTTTTTTTTAAAAGTGGGCGTGGTCCTCCTCCGATTTTGCTAATTTTTGTTAAGCGTACATATAGTAATAGGAGTAACGTTCCTGCCAAATGTCATCATGACACCTTCAACTACTGCCACATTACAGCTTGCAAAAGTTTTAAATTACCTTCTTTTAAAAGTGGGCGTTTCCACGCCCATTGTCCAAAATTTTACTAATTTTCTATTCTGCGTCATAGGTTCAACTCATCTACCAAGTTTCGTCGCTCTATCTCTCGTTTGTAATGAATTATCGCAATTTTTCGGTTTTTCGAAATTTTCGATATCGAAAAAGTGGGCGTGGTTATAGTCCGATATCGTTAATTTTAAATAGCGATCTGAGATGAGTGCTCAGGAACCTACATACCAAATTTCATCAAAATACCTCAAAATTTACTCAAGTTATCGTGTTAACGGACGGGCGGACGGACGGACGGACGGACGGACATGGCTCAATCAAATTTTTTTTCGATCCTGATTATTTTGAAATATGGAAGTCTATATCTATCTCGATTCCTTTATATATGTACAACCAACCGTTATCCAATCAAACTTAATATACTATGTGAGCTCTGCTGATCTGAGTATAAAAAAGACGGAGAGGGAGAAAACGACGCAGAAAAAGAGAAAGGCAGAAGGAAGAGTGAATAAAAAGATAAGGAGAACGGGGAGTGTGGGCAAGGGAGCTGAACATCCACGTCGATGGCACTACGCTACCGACTGTCCTACACCCCAAAATCATGGGTGTGACATTTGATCAGGGTCTACATTTTGGTGAAAACGCAGCTACAATTGTTCCGAAAAGACAAAGAAACGCTCATTACCTAATACAAAGCAATTGGCCAGCCGTTTGCGTGCTACGCGCCCATATATGGTCGCCAAGCCTAAAAAATTCCCACTAGAAGAAGCTACAGGCCCGCTAAAATACTGCGCTCAGAACCGCCGCGGGCTGTCTGCTTAAGTCCCCAGAACACCATCTACATAATGAGTTGAGAATACTCCCCATCAGGGAGAGAAATTAGATGCTAACAAAACAGTTCCTGTTGAATACCCAGAAACCTGGGCATCCCAACAGACATCTGATTGATGAGCCAGCACCGCCTAGGGACTTAAGGAGTCATCTCCGTAAGCGTCTTGAGGAAATACGGCACCTGATAACTCAGCCGTATGAAGCAAAAAAACACAAGCAGGTCCTTGGTGAACTCCACAAATAGGCGTCGGACCTTTATGTCGGGAATTGCCCGGTGAATCCAGTACTCGGGGAACAGTACCCAAAACTTGCGGAAGAGGAACGCATACTCCCCAGGGAAACGCGAGTCACTCTGGCACAACTTCGTTCTGGATACTGTAACATGTTAAACTCTTACATATCCAGAATCATGTATGCCCCGCTTGCAATGTGTTCCCACATGACACCAACTATCTCTTTAATTGTAATGTGGAACCAACACCTCTAACACCCCTTTTATTATGGTCCACCCCTGTCGAAACAGCAAGTTTCCTTGGACTCCCGTTAGAGGATATTGATGAAAATTTGGGATCGGTCGCAGCTATTAGGTGGGGTAAAACATTGCTAAAACAACAACAACAAGCGGGGAAGAGAGAGTAATAGGAAAAAACTGCTTAAAAGTTCTGCAGATAGACCAAACCTAGACGTCTTCCGGATCTGCTAATATAATATGTGGCTCAATATATTTGCATTCAGTGCATAAGCAAATTTTTTTAAAATCTCGTATACCCCAATATATAAAAAAACGCAAATTTTAAAAATTTTGATTGAAGCGGATGACATGCATTTTATAATCATTCACCTAAATATAGCTACATCCCACGCAGATTTGCTAAATTACGTATTTTTCTCACTCATTTATTGAAGACCTTCAATCAGCCCACACAAAATGTAAGTTAAAAATTAAGTGAAAAAAGAAACCAAGACGAAACATTATTAGTGTCTTCATCCTCAAACAAATTCTATTTTTTATGCTTTAAGGTTGAACCACAAAAAATGATATATGTTTATGTTGTGAAGAATGCAATTTATTTCAAAGCCAAGAAAAAGCTGTGGCGCTGTTATTGCTATAAGGCTTAAGTCGTAATATTTAATGTACGTATGTACCTATTTGACCGTCATTTCGCTCGACCAATCAACAAACTACATTCCCATAACTTTTTGAAACTAGAGTATACAGAGAAAAATTTCATTCTCCTTAAACCCTGAACTCTTGGGAAAATTATAATTTGTTTTTCGCTTAACCTTATAAAAAATTTAATCTACAGCATATGCAAGGCCAAAATCATAGCACATGTCATAGCTTTTTACGTGTTAATATTAAATATGTTACAAACAAACACTCACATATGGTGGCAAAAGAGCATGAGAGCCTTGGATGCAGGGAACGAAACGGAATATTTTTTTTTTAAGTCAATTATAATGAGCTCGAAATATGGTCATATACAAGTTCAGGTTCCAGCATAAGAAGATACAACACGCTATTTGGCTGCCTCAGGCACATCCCCAGTACCCTGGATTTTAGTACTCTACGAGGTTCAAATGTTGTCTACGTCCACTACATATGGCAGGCAAAATACGTACACACCCTTCTGCAGAAAAAAATATGCGCGCAGTGACTGAACGAAAATGTTCCATCGAAAAGCTGCTCACTAAATAGACAGCTGATAATTACCCAACTTGGCTTTCACACCTTCTCAATGAGATCAATGACCTGACGATATAGCCGAGCAATGGGAGCATATTCTTCTCTCATTTCCTACCGCCGCTACTGACGGGCGGCAAGCCGCCGAAAACAACTGGTACGATAAGAAATTTTGTGCTGCCACGTGTGTGTATATTTTCGTGCAGTATATTTAAGCATTATCGCGACGCGAAGAAGGAAGAAAAAAACATTAGGCAGAACGACGTGATTTTAAGGACCTTCAGACGCTGGCTGATAGGAGTAATTCCCGAAAAGTCTACCAAAAAACTCGACAGATGACGGCAAGTTTCAAGACCGGGCCAAATTGATGATGGCGACCAGGTTACCGGTGTAGGAAAGGAGCACTTACTTTCATTGGTAGCTAGCGGCGGGAAAAGACCAGCCCGATACCCAAAAACGGTTTTTTTAATTTTTTTTTTTTTAATTTAAAGATACATCAGCAACGAAACAATAAAATATTTACAATTTTCAAGGGTTTATCAAACAAAACGTTATTAACTACAAATTTTAATTGTATTCGGGAGCCTTCAGGATAATTTCAGGGTCACTCCAGTACCCCTACGGACTATTTTCGAAATCACTTCGGGAGTATTTTGGAAAAACTGCAGGGTCACTCCAACATAATTTCGGAATTTTGTTTAGACAATTTAGTAGCTTTTAGCGATATTTGGTTGACTATTTTGGGACTGGTTATGGGACTATTTCGGGTGTTTTTCAGAAACACTTCATTTTCATTTCAATAAATTCATATCGGAACTGTTTTAAGTTCATTGGGATCCCTTCAATACCATTTTGAGTTTGTTTTCGTGATGAACACGGGAGCTTCCTGGTTAATTTCGGGATTGCTGCAGATTTTTTATTGTTTGTTATTGCTTTTGGGGTCGACTCGGGTACTCTTTTAGCTTCCTTCACGCAATGTAGCTGGAATTATCTCGGAAAATAGTTCCAATATACAAAAGTAACTTGATATATGTAAATATTTCTTAGCTTGCAAGCATTACTTTGTTGTATCCAAATATCATAATATCAAATACACAAAAATTTTCTGTCTGAATATTCAAATAGAAATTTCGCAAATAACTATTAAATTATACATACAAATATTTACGTTCCCTGCATGGAAATGATTCATTCATAAAATTCTTCAAAACCATTCACACGTACCTTAGTGCTCTGGCACGTTTGTTTTGTACCTTAACAGACATTACAAAAAAAAAAATAATTCAATTAAAAAAATTCATCTAACTGACCAACCAACTGGCATAGTGACTGACAGCCAAGTGTAAAATTTGCTTGTATAGTGCCTGTCGTAATATATGTGTACGTGTGTTCTCTGCTCTATTGATAATTCATTCATACGCCTGTCAGCACCTTGCAGAGCACAACATTTCTCAACTCAATGTCATGGTAACTGGGACGACTCCAAAGTACAAACAAATATACCTCAGAGCTCAACCAACTTAATAATGAGCAACCCAGGAAGCAACTGAAAAATGAGCACATGAAACTAAGCTCAAAACGAAATTGTACCATTTTCGTATTAACATAAACATTATTGTCAACATCATAATCATCACTGCATACATCTACCACATCATTGACTTTTCTGTTGCACCTCACGTGCCACAATCTACTCCTTTACGATGTCAAATTACAAACTGACAATCATAACCAAGTACACACAACCCATTTGCCACCTCGTTTCACGTTCAAATACAACAAAAGCAAAAGGAAATATAATGTAGCAAAAAAATTATCAAAGCGCGAGATTCTAACGAATTCTTCCGCTTTCACCCGTTCACTTACCACACACTCGTTCGCTCACTCACCTGTTCTCTCAGTCAGTTAGTCAGTCAACTTTAACTGCCGTTAGCAGCCAACTATAATCGTTTGTACTTGATATATTAATACTTTTTGTTGTTGTAGCTCTTAACTTTATTTCTTTTTCATATTCATCTTACAGATGGCTAAACGCTGATGTCGTCTTTATTTATGAGTGCTAGATGCCATGGCTGCGCGCATCACTGTGGTTGCTATAAATTTCTTTTTCTGGTTAATTTTTTGTTCAAAAATGGGTTTTCATTGAAATTATGAACACGTACAAACTTACACAAAATAGCAATTAATTTAATGAGATTTTTTTCTTATCTTTTTTTTTTTATAAAAGCACATTCTGTTGTTTAAAGGAATCTGTTGCTTATATATGTATGAATGTATTTACTCTCATACCCACATAAATAACTAACGGATACAATCAATTACGATTAGTGGAGTAGCCAAAGTTAACATAGGTTCACTAAAGTTTGATTACGAGTAGTTGGTACGGTGATGATTGTGGGAACTTTTCATGGCATCCGTTGTATACGTAACTACGTTAGTATATTTATATCTGGCTATGAGTGACGGCCACCGTGGTGTGGTGGTAGCGTGCTCTGCCTATCACACCGTATGCCCTGGGTTCAACTCCCGCGCAAAGCAACATCAACATTTTAGAAATAAGATTTTCCAATTAGAAGAAAATTTTTCTAAGCGGGGTCGCCCCTCGGCAGTGCCTGGCAAGCGCTCCGATTGTATTTCTGCCATGAAAAGCTCTCAGTGAAAACTCATCTGCTTTGCAGATGCCGTTCGGAGTCGGCATAAAACAAGTAGGTCTCGTCCGACCAATTTGTAGGGAAAAATCAAGAGGAGCACGACGCAAATTGGAAGGGAAGCTCGGCTTTAGACCTCTTGGGAGGTTATCGCGCCTTACGTTTATTTTTATATTTTTTTATGAGTGACATATGAAAATCTGGTAGTGAGTAGTGAGCTCGAGAATTCAAATGTAGTGAATAAAATGAAGTGAAATTAGATTGTCCAGTAGCTGGATAAATATAATATGAAAGTGCAAAATGAATCGCAGATGAATCAACTAAGAAGGGTATGGTTGTATGCTTGAGGAACTTCTATCCGAAATACCTGTGGCGAAAGGTGTGCTACATTTTTGGATTTAAATCTTCTCTGGCTTCAAATATTTCCTCTCATTATTATTGCGTAGTGAAATATACGAGCGATGAGGGAAAGCTCTTTGGTATCGGAGTGGACGCTTTGACCACTGAGCTTTCAGTAGGTAGCCCTACAACAAGTCCAAGTAGAGTAAACTACACTTCATGGCAAAGAAAAACTACTGCGGCAACCACAACAACAACAAGGAGAGAAATATGGGATACATGTTTAAGTTTCTTCAAAAATGTGGAATTGTGTAATGAGGCCGCGAAGCTTAGAAAGATCCTCTCAAACAATTCTGCTCCATTAGGGTACCTGAAATATGTAAATCGGAGCTGGCAGATGATGAATTCCTTAGTAGGACTTATCAATACTAATTTAATGATAATGAACTCCGGTTAGTTAGGCCAGCACTCAAACTCTATAGCACGGCAGCCGGCAATAAGGATAGTTATATTTGGTTATATTAGATTAGATAAGATTAGATTAGATTAGATTAGATAAGATTAGAATAGAATAGATTATTATAGATTCAGTTAGATTAGATTAGATTCGATTCTATTCGATTACATTAGATTAGATTAGATTAGATTAGATAAGATTAGAATAGAATAGATTATTATAGATTCAGTTAGATTAGATTAGATTCGATTCTATTCGATTACATTAGATTAGATTAGATTAGATTAGATTAGATTAGACCAGAAGAGATTTATTATTAGATTAGATTAGGTTAGATTAGATAAGATTAAATTAGATTAGGTTAGATTATATTCAGATTAAATTAGATTAGATTAGATTCGTTTCGATTACATTAGATTAGGTTAGATTATATTAGATTCGATTAGACTAGATAGGATTAGATTAGATTAGATCAGATTAGATTAGAATAGATTAGGTTAGATTAGATTAGATTAGATCAGATTAGGTTAGATTAGATTAGATGAGATTAGATTAGGTTTTATTAGATTCGATTAGATTAGATTAGGTTAGATTAGATTAGATAAGATTCGATTAGATTAGATTAGATTAGGTTAGATTAGATTAGATTAGATAAGATTAGATTAGATTAGAATAGATTAGATTAGATTAGATTAGGTTAGGTTAGATTAGATAAGATTAGATTATATTAGGTTAGATTAGATTAGATTAGATTAGATTATATTAGATTATATTAGATTAGATTAGATTAGATTATTTTATTTATTTATTTATTAGGATTAAAGTCGACACAGACACAATGCGGTCGACTACTAAGATATGTAAAACATAGAATAAATGTTACAATTAAAAATAATTAAATTCGACCATACATATGAGAGAAAGTACAAAATATCATGCCAGACGTGGGCAGTATTAAATTATTCAACGCGGAAAATGAACATTCAAAACTGATGCAGTTATACAAGTTTTTGCAGTGCGAACACCAGCTTCGCAGTGGAGCCTAGACGTTCTACCAGGAACAGCAAAATTTAGTCGGCTAACAAGATCAGATAAGTCGACCTCGCCCATAATGAACTTCTGAATGAACATTACCCCGAGAAAAGTTCTTCCATTTTCTAAAGTTGGCAGATTTATAAGGAGAAGCCTATTTCTATATGGTGGAAAATGCACACTAGAATCCCAGTTAAGACCACGAAGTGCAAATAAAATGAATTGCTTCTGTACTGAGTCAATACGCTTTATAAAGTTTTGATACCCTGGGCACCAGACACATGAACAATACTCTAAGATTGGTCGTACCAACGATGTGTAGAGGGTCTTAGTCAGATACGGGTCATTAAACTCCTTAGCCCATCGCTTCACAAAACCGAGTATACCCGTTGCTTTGCTTACCATTGATGAAATATGCCTATTCAAAGTCAGTTTAGGATTAAAAAGAACGCCTAGATCACTTACGACAGATATACGCTCCAAAGGCGTGCTGTTTAGGGTATACGATGTCAAACTTGGCTTCAATCGGTGAAATGTCACTAGTTTACACTTCGAGCAATTCAAAACTAGTAAATTTGCAGTACACCAGCATTGAAATGAGTCCAAGTGTTTAGGCCACAGGCCTAAATTTATCTCCCCCCCCCCCCTCGTAACATAACTTTCTTTAATTATTTTCCTTCGTTACTACCACCCACATATTATTGTTATCACTATACACACAGGAATGTGTGAGTGGTAGTACGTATGTATCTTAGATTTTTACCGCTGTGAGCCCGCGGTACAGCAACTTTGTTGCCGGGAAACCCAACGAAGGGGCTGTATCGTGGGTTCGACGGCTCATGTGGCAAAGAGTCTCGTCCTCTTTGAATCCAGCAGCCAGGAAAGGTACACGTTATCCCACGTTCACGTAAGTTGTAAATTTCCTAAAATATATTTAATATTTTCATTTTCACAACACTTGTTAAAACCTTTCTTAACACTTGTTGTATTTATATAAATAAAAACACACTGTGAATTCCTTTTTATTAACACGAAACCTTTTTGGTGTTTTTATTTTCTTCCCTTTTTTTCGCCTTAACTAATCTTTAACAAATACGTGGGTGCGCGCCATTACCACCACGCATTTGTCCATGGTCCTTCGAGCCGGATAAGAGAACCAGTAATATAATTACAGTCCACTCAACTCTCTAGGCATTAAAGCAAAGAAGCATTCCAAACTCGTGAGAATACACAGGAAAAACCATTAATTTCAACATCAAATATCAGCAATTGTCCATGGTGATACTTTCTTGGTGATACCAGCGATTTTATATTGAAAACAACAACAACAGCCAATATACAACAACTGATACACTTTTGGTGGTACCTTGGAAACATCCAACAACGAAATTTAAATCACATTCGATTACTCCGGATCAGCGAATTAATAAAGGTACGTGGTTGAAAATATTCCGTGCTAGGTAGGGTTTCTTTAATTTCACTTTTAATAAAATTTCAAAATAAAATTATAAATTATAAAGTGATTCTTTATATTAAACAGTGCAAGTGAATTTTATGAAGTGGAAAATTCATATTCAGTTGAAAAAAAGGGCGCTCAACGCAGTTATTTAAAGTTTATACATCACGCCTTGTGACTATCTGGTACAATCCCCCACCCGCGGTAAGATTGTCCGGACACAGCTCAAGGTAGCACAACACTGCGCTAAAAGTTAACATAACCTAAAACACCGTCTTGCGCCAATTTTCAACTTTTACTTTTGCAGAATTTTCATTTACAAGAATTTTCTACATTATTAAATTTTGATTTGTTAAGCGTATTGAAGCAAATCTGTAATTTTAATTAACGAGCACAAGTCAATTTAACTAAAGATTTTTACCACAAAAAAAAAAAAAAAAAAAAAAAATCACTTGCGCCTATTTACTCGGGCAATACGATCGCAATTTAGTTTGTTGCTATAGCACAAATTGCACTTAGTTTCATACACATATATTGTTATTGTTGTTTGGCTGGCCAATAGCCTCATTTCTTGCACAATTATTTAAAATATTGAAGAATTATTATTCTCACATGCGGCAATATACAAATCAGTTTTGACTGATCTAATTTTGTGATCCAAAAGTTCACAGTCCTTGGTTAAATTACCAAAAAGTCCATAACAAGCGCACATATATTTTTTTTCTCTCACTGACACCATTTTTGCACTAGCCATTACTTATTGGCTTAGACAATTCAGTAGCAAATCTGTATTAGCACATTCCTTAACATTTACGTGGGTGCGCGCCGTTGCCACCACGAAATTGTACTTATCCCACTTAGCACACAAGCCTCAATACAGTCCTTTTTTCCACTTTAGCCATAACTTACGGCTTACATAATTAGAATATTCACTGTTCTTCTTGCTTATTGGCAAATTTATATACACATACGCATACACCAAATCTTTTCACTTATCACATTATCACTTCAAAGTTCTGTTCTTTGGCGACATTTTCACTCACTACTTATTGCAAAGGCAATTTCCTTTTAATTTTTGTATAAATTTTTGGGTTTTTATTTTTATCCACAATGGAGATTTATACACGCCAAGCAGATGCAGTGACCGAGTATGAAAATGACTTCCACTATATGTCACCTTCACAGCACAGTAAACACTCCCTAATATACCAAAGGGATGAGTTAAAAACTCTGTGGGAAGCTACGTAGGTTCATCAGAGCTTGAGTCCAAGGACCTATCAGCTATCAAAAAGAAGCATAAAATGTGCTATTTCAGCTTCCTAAAGTGTCAGGCGGCAATAGCTGAGCTTTTGGAAGAATTTGAAAAGAAAGAGAAAAAGGTAGGAGTTTCAGATAATATGGAATATCATGTGCGCCTGCCAGAGTGTGATACGGATATTTTCAAGGGAGACTATATTTCATGGCCGTTCTTTGGGGACATGTTCACTGCCATATATATTAATAATAGTAAACTCCATGCAGTACAAAAGCTATACTATTTAAGGCCAAAGAAATAGTGGAACGGTGTTCCTTGACGACAGACGGTTTCGATACAGCGTGGAAAAATGTATGTGATCGATACGAAAACAAACGTACCTTGGTCAATGCCCAATTAAAAATTCTTTTTAGTTCAAAAGCAGTTGAGAGTGAATGCGGTAGCTCCATTAAAAAACTGCAACGTGAAATAAACAATTGTATCTCAGCGCTTCAATATCACAAGATTGACATATCAAAGTGGGATGCAATTCTATCGTACTTGTGCTCCACAAAACTGTCAGAAACCACACTGGCTCTATGGGAACAAACCATAGAAAATAAAACAGAAATTTCAAAATGGGCAGACATGGATAAATTCTTATCCAGCAGATTCCAAACGTTGGAAACTGTCGTAGATATAAGAGGGGATACGGTTTCAAAACCCTCTAAGCCACAAGCTTCTCGTTCCTCGGCAGATACATCGTCGAAACGATTGGGGTCGTAACAGGCTAGTGCGGGGATGGGCGTTATCAACAAATTTGAATAACCAATGACGAAAAAATAAAAAATAAATTTTTATTCATTATTCAAGAAAACTTGAGTGATGAATAATATGTTATTTTTTATTCAAGCATTTCTTGAATAATGAATAACATTTTCTCGTTATTCAAAATATTCTGTTTGATGATAACTGCTCATTCTTATTTTTGCAAAATTTGAATAAAGAATGCAGAATCGTTTCCAGTCTACCCAGACATAATAGTTGTGTCGGAGATATGGATATATTCTCATGAGAATAGCTTTTATGATATTCCTAATTATAACTTTTTTGCAACTAATAATGACGATTATTCTGCTGGAGGTGTGGGAGCTTTTGTGCGAAACACGTTTGATTGTACTATTGCTAAATACAACGTGCAAAGTGCTGATATTTTGAAAGTTTTGCTAAAAAATGGTGAAAAAACTTTAGCCTTAATATGTGTATATAGGTTACATTCTGAAACTAGTCAGGGCTTTCTGGAAGAGTTCTCAGATTTTTTAAATGGTTTAAAAGAGAGGGATGTAGTTATATTAGGTGATTTGAACATAGATATAATGCAGTTGAATGCGGTATCTGAAAGCTACCTAGCACTATTGGCCAGTCACGGTTTTACATCGTACTTAAATGAGCCGACAAGGAACTGTTCTAGCACTTGTCTGGATCATATTTTTTGCCGTCTTAGCAGCTTGTGTGCGTGCACTGGTATTAATTTGGAACTAGGTATTACAGATCACAGTATGACTGGTGTCAAACTTGAGTTCCATATGAAAAAGAAAGATTTAACGAGCAATACAAAAACGAATATGATAAACTATTCCATGCTTAATGAAAAGCTGCTTTATGAGGATTGGGTTGTTGTCTACGCTGAGAAAGATATTTCAAAAGCATACTCTCTGTTTATAAATATATTGCATGGTCACATAGAATTCTCTAGTTTCACTTGTGCTCGACGTAAATCCAAAACCAAGCTTAAACCCTGGATGCATTCTGCCCTTTTAAAAAGTATTAAATTGAAAAATAAGTTAGGTGTTAAGTGTAGAAAGCATCCAAGAAATCTTGCGCTGCGATCTCGTTACAAAAAGTTGTGCAAAAAATTAAATAAAGACATAAAATCACACCGAGATACTTATTTCCGGAGTAGACTATTGAGCTGCCATGGGAACACTAAAAAAGAATGGGAAGTTGTAAATAGCATTATCAACCGAAATAGCTCTGGTAGTGAACGGGTTATTGCTCTGAATAATTGTGGCAATATGATTGACGACCCCTCTGTTATTGCTGATATTTTTAATGATTTTTTTGTGTCTGTTGGTCAATGCAATACTTCTTCCTGCAACTGCATCATGTCCAGTGGTGACGCATCTATTTCTAGGTGCAGTTTTATGTTTGAACCCTTCACAGGCACTGAGCTCCTTGCAATAATAAAAAGTCTAAGCAACTCTGGCTCTAGTGGATACGACGGTATTTCAAATAAACTTCTTAAAAACATAGCCCTTAATATGCTGGACGTATTAAGCATCTATTTAATACTAGTGTTTTTACAGGAATTTTCCCCGATGCCTTGAAATGTGCAATTATTATACCCGTGTTTAAAAAGGGTAACAGGGAAGATAACAAATAACTATAGGCCTATTTCACTTCTATCCTCTATATCTGAGGTCTTTAGAAAAGCTCTTAAAAATCGACTTATGCAGTTTCTAGAAAGCAGAAGCTTTTTTAGTCCAAGGCAGTTTGGTTTTAGAGTAAACCGCTCTACTGAAGATGCTCTACTAGAATTCTGCTCTTTTATTTATCAAGAGTTTGACAATAAAAAAAATTGCGCTGGTCTTTTCGTAGACATAACCAAAGCTTTTGACACGGTAGATCATGCTATTTTAATAAATAAATTGTATGATGCCGGTTTTCGAGGATTTGTACATAAGTGGTTTCAATCATACCTTTCTGAAAGGGTACAATGCGTCAGAGTTTGCGGAAAGCTGGGGAAGACTAATCAAATCACGAGAGGGGTTCCGCAAGGCTCCGTGCTCGGTCCCATCTTATTTTTAATTTATGTTAATTCAATTTTTGATATGCCCTTCATGGGGGAAGTCACTGTATTCGCAGATGACCTTGCGATGGCGTATAGTTCTCCTAACACCTTTGATTTGATAAGTAGTATAAACCATGATGTACATCTACTGAGAACTTGGTTTGCAAAACATAAGCTCCTCGCTAGCAACAAGACCAAACTCATGAGTTTTAGTCTAAATATAAAAAAACCACCGGATGTAAGTATTGTTTTTCATTCTGCGATTTGCGAGCGATTTGCTTTACATGACAATATGTGCCAAGTTTTTCAGTCCGGTACCTTCGCCTCGCTTGTGGCCTGTAGTAAGTATTGCTTCACGATAGACTATGTTGATGAATTTCAGTATCTGGGTGTAACGGTTGATACGAATATGAGCTGGGGTAACCATATATCCCGTCTAAAAAAATATCTTCAATTCTCTTTGCGTTGTCTTTATCATCTCAGAACTTCCGGTTCCAACAATCTTCTCAAAATAGTTTATTATGCGGTCTTTCATTCTAAATTAAAATACGGAATCAGCTGCTGGGGTGGCGCTACCCTTAACAAAACCCAGCCGTTACTAGTATTGCAAAAGTATGCTGTTCGAAAAATATCTAATGTTAACCGGCTGCATCCATCGAGAGAACTTTTTAGAAGTCTAGGGATTCTCCCAGTCAAGGACCTGTATTATTTCAAAGTTTTAAATTTTTTTTTTATTAGATGTGGCTATCTGCAAAGTATGAGGTCGGAAACACATAACCTGAGGACAAACTCACAAACTAGAGTCGTTGTACCTTCGACCAGAACCACACATTCAAGCAAGTTTTTCACAATTGTTTCACGAAAACTCTTCAATATACTTCCCACCGAAATACGTACTTTACGGAATCTTCGGCAATTTACAGAAAGTGTTAAGTCCTTTCTCTTAGGCCTCGCACACAATGAAATCGAAGTTTTGCTTCAGCCAGCTACATAAACCGTTTATAATAACAAATACTTCATAATTTTAATTGCTTTTCCTTTCATTTACCCATGGGTTTGTTGGAATTTTAGCTGAATCTTTTTATATACTATAATTAAATTAAACAACCATTTATAATTTAATCACTTTATTTAACAGTTCACCCCACTGTATTTTTTATATTTGCTATAATTGACATTTGTCACTATGCTGAATTGGCATAAAAATGTCTTAACTTTTCCTATATCTACTTGTACATATATCCCATATATATAAGATTAAATTGTTTGCTTTTACGATGTTATTTTAATATGTACATACATAGATATAAGGAAAATGCCTAATAAATGAAATGAAATGAAATGAAAAATGAAAGAGTTGAGTTATTATTCCTTATTTAAAAAATATGGAATAACAATAAAATTTTAGTTTTTATTCAGTTATCCAAAAATAAAAAAAAAAACCATCGAGATGCCCTGAACCCGTAACCAGTTCGTGTGTAGTTCTGAAGCTTCTTAGGGTAATACTGAGATGATTTTGGGGAGTATTCGTGGGGTTTTTTGGGGGCGGTTAGGGGGTAATTTCTGGGACACCCTGCGGATCCTCCCGTGGCCTCTGTGGGTCCATTCCAGGGGCTCCCTCGCGATCCTTCTAGGGTTTTGGGGTCATTTCGGGATGACATTTGCGACTTCCTCGAGGTCTTTTGGAGGTCATTTTGGCATGGTTTAGGGGAGTACCACGGGGTCCTCCCGGGGTCATTCCGTGATCTTTTCGGGACTCCCTCGGGGTCATTCCGGGATGGTTTTGGGGACTCCCTCGGGGTCATTTCGGGGTCATTCCGGGATGTTTTTGGGGACTCCCTCGGGGACATTCCGGGATGGTTTTGGGGACTCCCTGGGGGTCATTTCGGGGTCATTCCGGGATGGTTTTGGGGACTCCCTCGAGGGCATTTCGGGATGGTTTTGGGGACTCCCTCGGGGTCATTTCGGGGTCATTCCGGGATGGTTTTGGGGACTCCATCGGGGTCATTCCGGGATGGTTTTGGGGACTCCATCGGGGTCATTCCGGGATGGTTTTGGGGACTCCCTGGGGGTCATTTCGGGGTCATTCTGGGATGGTTTTGGGGACTCCCTCGGGAGCATTTCGGGATGGTTTTGGGGACTCCCTCGTGGTCATTTCGGCGTCATTCCGGGACGGTTTTGGGGACTCCCTCGGGGTCATTTCGTGTTCATTTCGGAATAGTTTTGGGGACTCCGAAGAGGTCATTTGGGGTCCATTTCGTGATGATTTTAGGGACCCCCACATGCTCATTTTTGATAATTTCGGGATCAGTTCGGAACCCTTCCGGGATCCTGGAATCCACACGAAATTACTATGAATCCCTTTTACTTACAGTAATTTTATATATTTAATTTTATATATACAAACATATGTATGTACATATATACATTTTACTTAAAATGATAAAAATAAAAAAACTGTGAACTAAATAGCAACAGTGGTAGCGATCTTACACAATAAAGTACTAAAGTATGTACAATAAACTACGTAAGAACGTCTGTAATTACAAAGATAGGTAGAGGGAGTCCCCAAAAAAGATCCCAGGATGACCCACGAATGACTCCGGGAGGACCACGAGAGAGTCCCCAAAACCATTCCGAAATTACCCCGAGGGAGTCCCCAAAACCATTCCGGAATTACCCCGAAATGGCCCCGAGGGAGTCCCCAAAACCATCCCGGAATGACCCCGAAATGACCCCGAGGGAGTAGGGTAGAGCGAGGAGGATTTGACATAAAATTGAATTTTTGTTATTTTCGACAAAAGCTTATCATATTATTAAAATATTTACATTGGTTACTGTTCCTTAGATATTTAAGTTCAAAATCATTTATAATCGAAAGACGACCACTTAATATTTTTATTGGTATAAAGCGAAATAGAGAAAATGACAAAGGCGTCAAATCATCCCACTTTTAAGGAGGATTTGTCACTGTCTTAGGAGGATTTGACAATATGCAGGAGGATTTATCATGTTACTAATTTCAAAGAAACTTCAAAGATTAATTTTTTGTTTTGTTTAGACATTTATTTCATTTATTATTTTAGTTCATTTGTTTACATGAGTATTAAAAAAAAGTACATGAAGACAATGCAAATAAAATTTTAGCGGACGTCAAGACCTGAAAAATTCACTTTAAACTGTATCTTTCTTTTTCGTGTGGAGGTACCAGGCAATTGTATAGGATCTGGAAGTTTGGCTACCAAATCGGTTGGTAGTGCTAATTTGATATCTTCAACTACAGGTTCGCAAAAAGTAGATGTATTGTTTTGTCTTCTAAAATATTTGTTTGTGTACGGCAAATTACTCGCCCTTGCAACAGCTATTACGAATCCAACATAATAGAAATTCCTATCATTTCCAAATTTAATGAGGACATAATCATCGCAAACGGCCTCCACATTCTCGTTAAATTTAATTTTTTCCAATTCTTCACTCATGGACTCATCGCTTTCCTGCCATATCAACGAATTGTCGGAGTCTCTGACGCTATAGTTATCACTGTCATTACTGGAAGAATGAAGTAGTACACGTTTAACGATCTTTGCTTTTTTAATTTTTTCTGCTTCTTGTTTTTTGGTCTTTTGCAATGAGAGATTTATTAATCGATATTTTTCCGGGGTTTCAGTGTAAATTCTTGATTTTCCTGCCGGCCGACCTTTGAACATTTTTCGGGGTTTTAGTTTTGGCAGCGGTCGAATGTTCTCTGGTGTGTTATGAAGCGTTTCAACCACAGAGGTGGTTGAAACATTAGGACTTAAAGGAATCTCAGCCAAGCTGTTTTCAGTCGAAAAGTTTGAAGAGCAAATCGGTCCATCGTTATGTTCTTTGTTCCCTTCAAATTCTTCTACTTCACAAAACTCGCTTTCATCAAATATATTGGAATTGAAAGGGTAAATTCCTGTAGACGAAAATCCCTTTGTAATGTTCTCTGGGGAAAATGCTCTGAGAAAAGGGGTAGATGACAGAGACGGAATATCGTATATTATGATTCCTTGTGTTTTTTCTGGGTTATTTACAATGTAATTGTTAAATGAGGCCTTGCATTGTTTCTTAAATGGCCCAAATACCCCTACATCTAATGGCTGCAATCGATGAGACGTGTGCGGTGGAAAAGAGAGTAAAACAATCCCGTTATTGCGGCAGAATAAAATAGCTTCAAGTGAGCAGTGAGACGCATGATTGTCCAGAAGAAGAAGAATGAGATTTTCTTTGGAAAATTTCGTAAAATTTCTTAAATGTTTCAAATAAAAAAAAAAAATAAAAAAAATAAATGTAAGGCGCGATAACCTCCGAAGAGATCTAAGGCCGAGTTTCTCTTCCAATTTGCGTCGTGCTCCTCTTGATTTTCTCTACAAATTGGTCGGACGGGCCCTACATGATTTTTTTATGCCGACTCCGAACGGCATCTGCAAGGCAGATGAGTTTTCACTGAGAGCTTTTCATGGCAGAAATACACCCGGAGCGCTTGCCAAACACTGCCGAGGGGCGACTTAGAAAAATTGTCTTCTAATTGAAAAACCTTATTTCTAAAATTTTTCATGTTGCTTTGCCCGGGGTTTGAACCCAGGGCATCCGGTGTGGTAGGCGGAGCACGCTACCATCACACCACGGTGGCCGCCAAATGTTTCAAAACATCAAGGAAAATTACTGCATTCATCCAACCACTGTCTGCAAAAAGTCCAAGGGATCCCGACAATGCTCCTTTCATGAATAAAGGGTTCGCTCGTTTGCGGGGGCATACATATACCGGAGGCACATGATTTCCTGCTGCATTGACAATGGCAACCATTGTTACTAGAGTTCCTCTCTCTCCTGAAGCAGTTTGTGAAACAGTTCTCTTGCCTTTTTCAGCAATGATCTGACATTTTTTAATTAAGTCCAAATATCCTTTTAAAAAAATATGCGACTTACTTTAACAGAATCCATTACTGTTGTGATACCAGTCTCGTCGAGGTTGTATATATCTTCAGGCTTAAACGAGTGTTTTAAGAGAAGACTTTCAAGTTTTCCGAAGAAGTCTAAGACTACAAGTTTGGTAAAAGCTCGAAGGCGAGCTAAACTTATATTTTCCGGTTTGCGTAAACTAATAGTTGGATTTCGTCTCATAAAACCCCATAACCAAACTTTTCCTGCAGCTTGACCCTTATCCCAAGAAGATGGGTATCTTATATTGTTCCTTTTTACATATTCGTAAACAAATCGTTTTGCCATATCAAAAGTTAATCCGTGATGCAAATTTGAGCAGCTTTTAAAGTATTCCGCCAGCTCTCTTTCTTCAAAATTTGATAGGACTTGCCCTACAGAATATTTAGTGCTAGCCTTGCCTTGTAACTCGTTAGGTAGCCGGTTTTCAGAAAGAAGCTTGAGCCGATAAATTATGGTTGTCCTGTTCACATTATATTTTCGAGAAGCACTCGTTGGCGTTTCAATTTTACTTTTTATGTCGTGTAGCGCTTGCTGAAGACCTTCTTCATTAATAACCCTCTCGGGATGTTTCCTTTTGTATATATTAGGCATATTACCCTAAATATTATAACAATGAAAGCACAAGCACAAAAAAAAAACTATAACAGAGCACTAGGAAGATAAAAGGAGGATTTGACAATTTGATAAATCCTCCTACTGGGCAAATGTCAAATCCTCCTTTAACGATCAATAAGTAGGAGGATCCGCAGGGTGTCCCAGAAATTACCCCCCAACCGCCCCCAAAAACCCCACGAATACTCCCCAAAATCATCTCAATATTACCCTAAGAAGCTTCAGAACTACACACGAACTGGTTACGCATATGGGTATATTTTCAGGGCACCTCGATGGTTTATTTTTTTATTTTTGGATAACTGAATAAAAACTAAAATTTTATTGTTATTCCATATTTTGTAAATAAAGAATAATAACTCAACTCTTTATTCAAATTTTGCAAAAATAAGAATGAGCGGTTATCATCAATCAGAATATTTTGAATAACGAGAAAATATTATTCATTATTCAAGAAATGCTTGAATAAAAAATAACTTTTTATTCATCAATTAGAAAATTTAAAATGATGAATAATTTTTTATTTTTTATTTTGATTTGTTTCATTTCAAAATGACTTAACCCTGGGCTAGTGTAGCCAAACCTACGTGTAAGATGTGCAAAAGTCCGGCACATCGAATTGCAAAGTGCGAAAAGTTCTTACATTTAACACCTACTAAACGGTTTGAACAAATTAAGAGCGACCGTGGGTGTATAAACTGCCTTTCTGCTGGTCATTCGGTAACAAAGTGCACCAGTCAAATGAACTGTGCCACATGTCATTTAAGACATCACACGCTGCTTCATATTTCGAATCTGCCAAAACCAACAAACACTTCAGACACTATCGGAGCATCTACATCAGGAGAAGCTCAAATACGACGCAATTCTGAAAGAGAAAATGCTCCGATTAGTAATGTGAACTCATGTTTTGCTAATACAAATAAAGGGGTATTACTAGGGACAGCTCAGGTTAATATTCATTTTAATGGTGTTGTCTATTCGGCGAGAGCCCTAATAGACTCGGGATCTGAATCTTCATTCATTACCGAGAAACTAAAGCGCAGAATTAATCTGCCATCCAGACACCTGCATGACCAAGTTTCGGGCATCAATAATACAATGTCTGCACAAGTAAAAGAAGCGTGCAACATACAACTGCGGTCACCAACCGACCCATTAATCGAGATCAATACGATCGTGATGGTTTTACCACAACTGACATGGAATCTTCCAACTTGCCAAATCAACGCGATGACTAAGCAAGCATTCCCTGACTTAGTACTGGCTGACAAACGATTCTTTGTCAATGAGCCAGTCGATCTAATTCTGGGCGGAGACATATACCCCCAAATTATGTTAGGCGGCATTAGGAAAGATGTGCTAAACACATTAATAGCACAGGAAACGGTGTTCGGCTGGATTTTGACAGGCCGTACCGATGCGGTTGATTCAAATAAAACCTTAGTTTCATATTTCAACGAGGTCACTATAGATAAATAATTGGCGGCCTTTTTGGGAGATAGAGGAAATTCCAAAGAAGAGGAGAATCAATAACAATGACACTTACTGCGAGCAGCTATACAAATCCACAACAGTTCGGAACAACGATGGCAAATACGTAGTCTCCTTACCCTTTAGGAAAGAGTTTAACTTAGGCCCCTCATTGAGAAGTGCGTGTTCTCAATTCTATCGCAACGAGACACGACTTGCGAAAAACCCAGTCATTCAAACGGAATACAATAGAGTTGTATCCGAATATGAAACCTTAGGGCATATGCAACAGGTCAGTAATATTCCGCCAGGGAAAATAAAACCAAGAGGAGCACGACCCACATTGGAAGAGAAGCTCGGCCTTAGATCTATTCGGAGTTATCGCGCCTAACATTTATTTATTTATATGGCAACATAGGTACTTTCGTACAAAGCTGTCGCAACAACTTTTTTTGCTCATTTGATTACTAAAATGGTCAATTACGAATCAACCATTTGTGCACAGTTGATTCAACATCTTTTTGCGATGGATAAAAATTAAATTTTGGTTGAATTGACCCGTATTTCGGTTGATTTTACCAGTATTTTTCCTTCAGTGATTGCATAACGCAAAAATAAAACTCAATGGATATTATAAAAGAATTATATTTCTCAGTAGATACCATTTATATGCGGAGCAGGGATATTACTGTCTTGCGATTTGGTGCTATAGACTGTAACTATTTTCACTTCGATTCGACCATCAAGATGAATATTAGTTGTTCCAATCTCACAGGGCGTGCTGGCTTTTCTGGCTCATCCTTACATAGGTAATCCCACAGCTCCTTACCTCTTTGGAAAGCCAACTTTAGATCGGTGGCAATTAAATCAGCTGCGTTCAGCTTTGCGTCTGGTTTCTTGCACCGCCGCCAACAAAACCTATAAATAAAGTTATAAGAACTTATTTAAAATAATATCTGTCAGTATTGTATAAATTATAAAACATCTTACCATAATTTAATGCCGAAAATTAGGCAAATTTAAATAATTTTGTTGAATAAACAATACATTTATTTAGAAATGTCACTAGTTTGAACGATAGAAAAGTCAACACAAAATAGAGTTGGAGAAAAAAAGTGATGCCGTTTCATACTTTTTCAGGAAAATAAATTTGTATGGTTTTTACTACAATTTTTCCTCTGAATGAAAAAGTAGTTTCGCAAAGAGGCAAATCGAGTTTCATTCACAGTGGGAGTTCAAGATGGCGGATTAGAAAGAGAAGCTGGCAACGTCAGTCACCTTGTAATTGCATCATGGTATAAACTTAATTGCTGAATTGTAATCCCAAGCAGCCTCGATTCAAATGATTTATAAATATCCAAAAAAAGATGCATAAAAGGAATATTCCGTGCATTTTCCGGGCATTTACCCATAAAAGTGGTAAATACCCGGTAAAATCCCATCTCTCGGTTTGACTCAGTCTAATGTACATTGTAAAATTATCTGCTTAGTAGCTCCACCCCAACAAAAAATTTTATATAAATCAGCCAAAGGTCAACGATAATTAGTTCGTAACAGGTTAATTGTTTAGCAATAAATTTAAGTTTAAACAATCAAGAGCAATAAAATGATAAATAAACCATGTACTTGTAATTGCAGCATAATCACATTGTCGTGAACTGGATTAACATTCCAGCATGAACGAACCAATTGGCAATGCGAACGTAGCATTTTCTATTTAAGTATTTGCAAAAAATAAAAAAAAAACATGAGTTAAAAAGGCTAAGCAACAACTAAAGCAGCCCTCCACCAAACAATAAATATTAATAAATTTAATTTATTATGTGTGTAAAAGGTCACATGAAAAATGCAACATGAAACAAGTAAGGAAGGTTAAGTTCGGGTGTACCCGAACATTACATACTCAGTTGAGAGCTATGGTGACAACATAAGGGAAAATAACCAGGAAAATGAACCGAGGGAAACCCTGGAATGTGTTTGTATGACATGTGTATCAAATGAAAAAACAACTGGTATGATGAAGAATGTCGCGTTGCAACCGAAAGAAAAGACGCTGCCTACAGGGCTACGTTAAAAGCGAGCGCGACAAGAGGAGTGTGTGAACGCTATCGTGAGTTGAAAAGGGAAGCGAGACGCCTTTTCAGGAAGAAAAAAGCAGAAGCAGAAAGGCGTGAGTGCGAGGAGCTTGAGCTGCTAGCCACCAGGAATAACGCCCGAAAATTCTACCAAAAAATACGGCGACAGACGGAAGGTTTTAAGACCGGGGCAAACTCCTGTAGGAATGAAAACGGCGACCTTGTAACTGATCTCCAGAGAGTGCTTAGATTATGGAGGGAACACTTCTCTGCTCTCCTAAATGGAGGCAGCAATTCACCGCGCAGAGATGAAGAACCCGATCCCGCAATCGATGATGATGGAATATATGTCCCCCCGCCCGATTATGACGAAGTTAGAATAGCAATAACCAGATTGAAAAACAACAAGGCCGTGGGCGCTGATGGATTTCCTGCGGAGCTATTCAAGTTCGGCGGCGAGGAGTTGGTAAGGCGCATGCAGCAGCTTCTTAGCAAAATATGGGCGGACGAAAGCATGCCCGACGGTTGGAATCTAAGTGTTCTTTGCCCAGTCCACAAGAAGGGGGATACTGCAAAATGCACCAACTATCGTGGAATCAGCCTTCTTAATATCGCATATAAGGTCCTTTCAAGTGTATTGTGCGAAAGATTGAAGCCCACCGTGAACCGGCTGATTGGACCTTATCAGTGCGGCTTCAGACCTGGTAAATCTACCATCGACCAGATTTTCACAATACGCCAAATCTTGGAAAAAACCCGTGAAAAGAGAATCGACACACACCACCTCTTCGTCGACTTTAAAGCCGCCTTCGACAGCACGAAAAGGAGCTGCCTATATGCCGCTATGTCTGAATTTGGTTTCCCCGCAAAACTTATACGGCTGTGCAAAATGACGTTGAGCAACACCATCAGCTCAGTCAGAATTGGGAAGGACCTCTCCGAGCCGTTCGAAACTAAACGAGGTTTCAGACAGGGTGACCCCCTATCGTGCGATTTCTTTAATTTGATGCTGGAGAAAATTATACTAGCTGCAGAACTTAACCGCACTGGAACAATATACTATAAAAGCGTGCAATTACTGGCATATGCTGATGACATTGATATCATCGGCCTAAACACCCGCGCTGTTAGTTCTGCTTACTCCAAGCTGGAAAAAGAAGCGGTAAAGATGGGTTTGATGGTGAATGAGGACAAAACGAAGTACCTGCTGTCATCGAGCAAAGAGTCAGCGCATATGCGCCTTGGCAACCACGCTACTGTTGGTAGCCATAATTTCGAAATAGTAAAAGACTTCGTTTATTTGGGAACCAGCATCAACATTAGCAACAACATCAGCACTGAAATCCAGCGAAGAATCAATCTTGGCAATAAATGCTACTTTGGACTAGGTAGGCAATTGAAAAGTAAAGTCCTCTCTCGGCGAACGAAAATCATACTCTACAAGTCACTTATCGTACCCGTCCTGCTATATGGGGCAGAAGCATGGACCATGACAACAGCAGATGAAGCGGCTTTGGGAGTGTTCGAGAGAAAAGTTCTTCGAAAGATTTATGGACCTCTACGCGTTGGCGATGGCGAGTACCGAAGAAGATTTAATGATGAGCTGTACGAGCTATACGCAGACATCAACATAGTCCAGCGAATTAAAACGCAGCGGCTGCGCTGGCTAGGCCATGTTATGCGAATGAAAGATGATGCTCCGGCCAAGAAAGTGTTTCTATCGGAACCCGCCTATGGAAGCAGAGGTAGAGGGCGGCCCCCACTCCGTTGGAAGGACCAGGTGGAAAACGATTTAAATTCCCTTGGTGTGACCAATTGGCGCCGGTTGGCGGAGCGAAGGAGCGACTGGCGCGCCTTGTTGGACGGCCATAACCGTTTAGACGGTTAAGCGCCAATTAAGTAAGTAAGTAAGTATCAAATGAAAGGCATTAAAGAGTATTTTATGAGGGAGTGGGCCATAGATCTATAGGTGGACGCCATTTAGGGATATCGCCATAAAGGTGGATCAGGGGTGACTCTAGAATATGTTTTTACGATATGGGTATCAAACGAAAGGTGTTAATGAGTATTTTAAAAGGGAGTGGGCCTTAGTTTTATAGGTGGACGCCGTCTCGAAATATCGCCATAAAGGTGGACCAGGGGTGACTCTAGAATGTGTTTGTACGATATGGGTATCAAATTTAAGGTATTAATGAGGAGTTTAAAAGTGAGTGGTGGTAGTTGTATAGGTGGTCGCCTTTTCGAGATATCGCCATTAAGGTGGACCAGGGGTGACTCTAGAATATGTTTGTACGATATGGGTATCAAATGAAAGGTGTTAATGAGTATTTTAAAAGGGTGTGGGGCTTAGTTCTATAGGTGGACGCCTTTTCGAGATATCGCCATAAAGGTGGACCAGGGGTGACTCTAAAATATGTTTGTACGATATGGTTATCAAATGAACGGTGTTAATGAGTATTTTAAAAGGGCGTGGGGCTTAGTTCTATAGGTGGACGCCTTTTCGAGATATCGCCATAAAGGTGGACCAGTGATGACTCTAGAATGTGCTTGTATGATATTGGTATCAAATTAAAGGTATTAATGAAAGCTTTAAAAGGGAGTGGTGGTAGTTGTATATGTGAAGGCGTTTTCAAGATATCGACCAAAATGTGGACCAGGGTGACCCAAACATCATCTGTTGGATACCGCTAATTTATTTATATATGTAATACCTGCCAAGATTTCAAGATTCTTTATTTCGCCCTGCAGAACTTTTTCATTTTCTTCTACTTAATATGGTAGGTGTCACAACCATTTTACAAAGTTTTTTCTAAAGTTATATTTCGCGTCAATAAACCAATCCAATTACCATGTTTCATCCCTCTTTTTGTATTTGGTATAGAATTATGGCATTTTTTTCATTTTTCGTAATTTTCGATATCGAAAAAGTGGCCGTGGTCATAGTCGGATTTCGTTCATTTTTTATACCAAGATAAAGTGAGTCCAGATAAGTACGTACTTAGTTCACTTAGTACAGATATATCAATTTTTGCTCAAGTTATCGTGTTAACGGCCGAACGGAAGGACAGACGGACAACTGTGTATAAAAACTGGGCGTAGCTTCAACCGATTTCGCCCATTTTCACAGAAAACAGTTAACGTCATAATATCTATGCCCGTACCAAATTTCAAAAAGATTAGTAAATTTTTGTTCGACTTATGTCATTAAAAGTATCCTAGACAAATTAAATGAAAAAGGGCGAAGCCACGCCCATTTTGAAATTTTCTTTTATTTTTGTATTTTGTTGCATCATATCATTACTGGAGTTGAATGTTGACATAATTTACTTATATACTGTAAAGATATTAAATTTTTTGTTAAAATTTTACTTAAAAAAAAAATTTTTTTTAAAGTGGGCGTGGTCCTTCTCCGATTTTGCTAATTTTTTTAAGCGTACATATAGTAATAGGAGTAACGTTCCTGCCAAATTTCATCATGATATCTTCAACGACTGCCAAATTACAAAGTTTTAAATTACCTTCTTTTAAAAGTGGGCGGTGCCACGCCCATTGTCCAAAGTTTTAATAGTTTTCTATTCTGTGTCATAAGGTCAACCCGTCTACCAAGTTTCATCGTTTTTGCTTTTTTTGGTAATGAATTATCGCACTTTTTCGGTTTTTCGAAATTCTCGATATCGAAAAAGTGGGCGTGGTTATGGTCCGATTTCGTTCATTTTAAATAGCGATCTGAGATGAGTGCTCAGGAACCAACATGCCAAATTTCATCAATTTACCTCAAAATTTACTCAAGTTATCGTGTTAACGGACGGACGGACGGACATGGCTCAATCAAATTTTTTTTCGATCCTGATTATTTTGATATATGGAAGTCTATATCTATCTCGATTCCTTTATACCTGTACAACCAGCCGTTATCCAATCAAACTTAATATATTCTGTGAGCTCTACTCAACTGAGTATAAAAAGGGTACAAAAAACTCGAATGAAAAATAAAAAAACAAAAAAAAAAAGCTTGAGGCAAAAATCGATAAATGCAATAATACCATTTAACGTAAAATACAAACAACATATTTCACAATAGCAATTGCAAAAAATGTCAACTGCTTTGACATATGCAGCAATAACTAAAAAAAAAAACAACTAAAAAGCTACCGCCAATCACCCACCCAATTGTCACCATAAATGGGCAGAAAAACGCTTAGCTGCAACGTCAATTCTTATGCATATGAACTTATATGTCAGCATCATATTGCTCGATCTGCATATTTATATACAAATTTAAATACACACACATAAATGTGTATATATGCAAATATTAACCTACCTTTTTCTATGCGTATGTTTGTATCAGAGTGTCACAATGCCGAAGGCGAGACAAAAAACTAATTGATAAGATCAGCTGGCAGCTACGGCACAAATCAAATACGATTTTGAGAATTGAATGACAAATGTAACGGAAGTGACAAAAGCCGTGAATTTTATCGCTCAATTGCCAAGGAAAAAAAGACATAAGTACGTAAGCGAAGAACTCTTATTACTACCTTAAAAGGTAAGGTAAATCTAGCAGACAATAAAAATATAGTGATAATCTTCAGCTTAAAATCGAAAAGCTTTAGCCTATCGAAAAAGGTCGCGCAAGAAATTTTTACTTATTTTCAATATGACAATTATGCATCTAATTGTACGGACGTGGGAAAACAGCGGCACAGTAGCAATAAGCAAATGCAACATCTTAAATTCAAATCATCAGTTAAACAAAGCCAGATTGAAAATGCTACCAAGAAACAGTCAGGAGTTTGTCAAAAGCCAATTGTCACTGGCAGTTGGCATCACACGCTGAGAGAATGAAAATTTGTGAAACATAGAAAACACATACATATATACTCCAAATAAAAATATGAGGCATTTCTTGCCAAATTGGTGAACAATTTTAGTTGAATATTTTACATGCCTCAAAGGAGAGTCTCTCCATTAGGCTTATACAAGTGCTAATATAAAATTAATAAGGCCGACAAAATTTGAAAAAAGTTCAGACCCAGAAATGAGCCAATGTTTTGCGAAAGGCCTTTGGTGCGCTTAATGTGAATATCAAATTAGAGTTTTTGTTTTAGTTCTTGTTTTCTTATATAAAGCAAAGCAAAGGTTTGTTCTCCAATGATGACAGAGCTTTGACACTCTCGAATTGAAAAATCTGGAAGGGTTGCTTTTACGAAGTAAGGAAAACCGGTAATATTTCAATCCCCTTCAGAGAAAATTGTAGTAAAAAACAAATAAGGAAGGTGAAGTTCGGGTGTAACCGAACATTACATACTCAGTTGAGAGCTATGGTGGCAACATAAGGGAAAATAACCATGTAGGAAAATGAACCGAGGGAAACTCTGGAATGTGCTTGTATGACATGTGTATCAAATGAAAGGCATTAAAGAGTATTTTATGAGGGAGTGGGCCATAGTTCTATAGGTGGACGCCATTTAGGGATATAGCCATAAAGGTGGATCAGGTTTGACTCTAGAATGCGTTTGTACGATATGGGTATCAAATTAAAGGTATTAATGAGGGTTTTAAAAGGGAGTGGTGGTTGTTGTATAGGTGGTCGCCTTTTCGAGATATCGCCATATAGGTAGACCAGGGGTGACTCTAGAATGCTTTTGTACGATATGGGTATCAAATGAAAGGTGTTAATGAGTATTTTAAAAGGGAGTAATCCTTATTTCCATAGGTGGACGCCGTTTCGAGATATCGCCACAAAGGTGGACCAGGGGCGACCCTAGAATTTGTTTGTACAATATGGGCATCAAACGAATGGTGTTAATGAGTATTTTAAAAGGGAGTGGGCCTTAGTTCTATAGGAGGATGTCGTTTCGAAATATCGCCATAAAGGTGGACGAGGGGTGACTCTAGAATGTGTTTGTACGATATGGGTATCAAATTAAAGGTATTAATGAGGGTTTTAAAAGTGAGTGGTGGTTGTTGTATAGGTGGTCGCCTTTTCGAGATATCGCCATAAAGGTGGACCAGGGGTGACCCTAGAATTTGTTTGTACAATATGGGTATCAAAAGAAAGGTGTTAATGAGCATTTTAAAAGGGAGTAATCTTTAGTTCCATAGTGGACGCCGTTTCGAGATATCGCAATAAAGGTGGACCAGGGGTGACCCTAGAATTTGTTTGCACAATATGGGCATCAAACGAAAGGTGTTAATAAGTATTTTAAAAGGTAGTGGGCCTTAGTTCTATAAGTGGACGTCGTTTCAAGGTATCGCAATAAAGGTGGACCAGGGGTGACTCTAGAATGAGTTTGTACGATATGGGTGTCAAATTAAAGGTATTAATGAGAGTTTTAAAAGGGAGTGGTGGTAGTTGTATATGTGAAGGTGTTTTCCAGATATCGACCAAAATGTGGACCAGGGTGACCCAGAACATCATCTGCTGGATAAAGCTAATTTATTTATATATGTAATACCTGCCAAGATTTTAAGTGTTTTTTATTTCGCCCTGCAGAACTTTTTCATTTTCTTCTACTTAATATGGTAGGTGTCACAACCATTTTATAAAGTTTTTTCTAAAGTTATATTTCGCGTCAATAAATCAATCCAAATACCTTACCATGTTTCATCCCTTTTTTCTTATTTGGTATAGAATTATGGCATTTTTTTCATTTTTCATAATTTTCGATATCGAAAAAGTGGGCGTGGTCATAGTCGGATTTCGTTCATTTTTCATACCAAGATAAAGTGAGTTCAAGTAAGGACGTGAACTAAGTTCATTAAAGATATGTCGATTTTTGCTCAAGCTATCGTGTTAACGGCCATGCGGAAGGACAGACGGATGACTGTGTATAAAAACTGGGCGTGGCATCAACCGATTTCGCCCATTTTCACAGAAAACAGTTGACGTCATAAAATCTATGCCCCTACCAAATTTCAAAAGGAGTGGTTAATTTTTGTTCGACTTATGGCGTTAAAAGTATCCTAAACAAATTAAATGAAAAAGGGCGGAGCCACGCCCATTTTGAAATTTTCTTTTATTTTTGTATTTTGTTGCACCATATCATTACTGGAGTTGAATGTTGACATAATTTACTAATATACTGTAAAGATATTAAATTTTTTGTTAAAATTTTACTTTAAAAAATTTTTTTTTTAAAGTGGGCGTGGTCCTTCTCCGATTTTGCTAATTTTTATTAACCGTACACATAGTAATAGGAGTAACGTTCCTGTCAAATTTCATAATGATATCTTCAACGACTGCCAAATTACAGCTTGCAAAAATTTTAAATTTCCTTCTTTTAAAAGTGGGCGGTGCCACGCCCATTGTCCAAAATTTTACTAATTTTCTATTCTGCGTCATAAGTTCAACTCATCTACCTAGTTTCGTCGCTTTATCGGTCTTTTGTAATGAATTATCGCACTTTTTCGGTTTTTCGAAATTTTCGATATCGAAAAAGTGGGCGTGGTTATAGCGCGATATCGTTCATTTTAAATAGCGATCTGAGATGAGTACTCAGGAACCTACATACCAAATTTCATCAAGATACCTCAAAATTTACTCAAGTTATCGTGTTAACGGACGGACGGACGGACGGACATGGCTCAATCAAATTTTTTTTCGATCCTGATTATTTTGATATATGGAAGTCTATATCTATCTCGATTCCTTTATATATGTACAACCAACCGTTATACAATCAAACTTAATATACTCTGTGAGCTCTCCTCAACTGAGTATAATTACCTTTAGTAGTGATACAAAATTTGTAAATGCCAACAGGTTTTGGGGGAAATAATTCATATTCTGCTAAATATTTCGTAATTGATAAAGAGTTATGTTGGTTTGGTCATTCTTTCGGAATTTGTTTGAAGAATCTCGTACGTTAGATTTTATTCTAAAATACACTATCTCAAAATTGGTTTCAAAAACTCCTAACTGAGCATAAGTTCAATGCATTTTGACATAAGAGGGATTTAATGAAAGGCATTCTGAGCTAAGGCGTTCTTCAATCTAATTCTAATATAGGGTGTTTTTGTGACAAATCCTGAAATGGTAAATTTTTTTAAATATTTTGAGATAGGACGATTTGGAACAGGCAGCCGACATGGGGTGATATTCTACTCAGCAGCCGCAATGAACTGAAAAAAAAAAAAAATAATAAAAGAAAATGGCTTATTATCTTATAAATTTATATTCCGACCTTGACTTTGACAGAAGAGATAAGCTTTTGTGCGGTCCTGCTACACAGGGAGTATTCATTTTTTACTCAGAAATTTCGGAAAGCCCTATTCCATTTAAGAAATCGTGTAGTGTTCCGGATAAACCGTAAATTTAGAATATTCGGAACACGTTCGTTTGATACTATCTCACGAGGTCCCAATATTTAAAAAAAAGAATATACATAATATTCCAAATATAAACCGACTCCCCAATTCTTATGTGGAGACGAATGGTCCGAATGATCCGAATGAATAAGTTAACATGCCCAATGAGTACATATTGTTATGGCATCTCCATTATTTGCTATTGTCATTTTTACGTGAATCGATTTACTAGTTGAGTTTTTGGCGTTGAACGATTTTCATAGCTTTACGACAGTATACGATTCCTTGGTGCCCGTACTTTTCATAAAACCTATGTTCAGCCACACTAATGGATCATGGCATATTTAATAAATTCGTCCTAAAATTATAAAATTGTTCTAATACTATGTACAAGCACACACCAAATTAGCAATTTATACCATGCTGGCAATTTATACCATGCGGGCAATTTATTACGCAATTTATCATATAAGAAATTATAATAATAAATTACCAATTTAAAACAAATTGCGTAATAAATTGTTTCAAACTGGAAATGCAACATTGTAAATTATGTTTTTTGAGTAGATTTGAACGTCAGTTACGCGTGGCTCAACTACATGGTTGGCTCATCTCATCAACTGATTTTATTTTTTTCATTTCACTGGAGTAGGAATTGTCAAAAGAAGATGGCAAACTCAAAATAAAACCAAAACATTGAACACATTTTCTTACAACACACAAATATTTTAAAGTTTTATGTTTTTATTCCATTCCATTCGCCTAATACCATCACGCACATTTTGACAGTCTGAACAAAGGTATTTGGTGCTGTAGAGATGAGCCAACCAGCTATCAAACTACTATTGTGTAAGCTAAATTAAGTTGAATGAAGACTACTCAATTTAAATCGAAATTGCCTCAATTTATTTTTCTGTTTGAATAAGGAATTATGTAGTTCTATACTTATCAGGTATTTGCAAACTGATTGCTTGCTATTTCTACTACTAATATATTTCGAAAAATCCCAAAGAAGCAACACAGTTAGCGGATATCAATTCGATTTGGGAGCAAAAAGGCTGCAATTGTTAAAAAACTTGTTGGTCGAGCAAACCTCTTGTGATTGAATCATACATATGAAGGTCCAAAAATTATCGTTTTCGGCTCATTTAGATACGTAATTTTTCCACATTATCTTCATGTACCGTTAGAAAGCACAACCATATCCCTCACAAGAGCCGTTTAAGTTTTACCGATTTTTTACTTGTGATATATTACTTAATTCGTTCGAGCAAATCTTCGTCTTTGGACACTGCAAAAAATATGTGTAGCATACTTTCAGACAGAATTTCCTGTATTCGGTGTGAAGTTCTGTTTCTGAGTACTTCGTCAATATAATTTCTTTTAGCTTAAATGTTTTGTTTTGCTAGTTTGATATAATTTTATTTCGAACATGCATGGTTTAGTAATCCATTGACATGCGTTTGTTAACCGACTACGTGCCTAAAAGTAGATTGCAAATTAGGAAATCCATGATGAATGAAGTCATGCCAAAAAGTTGAGAAAATTTAAAAGCTTAGAAAAGACGATATATGTATCATAGCAGGATTTGTTACGAATATTTTTCCAAAGTTGTGTAGTGATGGGATTGTCCACTTTCATAGGCAGTGATTTTGTGATACCAGTCATTACTCTTGGAAAATGGTAATTCTTCACATAAATTAAGTATCTAAGATTTATATATGTATATTTAACATACTATCAAACAGATATTAGTATTTATGTTAAAAACTGCTGCCTAGAGAAAAGTAGCTTACGATTCAGAATGTCCCAAATGTCACAAAAAAAATTTTTTTTTCAAGTCAAGTAGAAAATAAGCAAAAGTTTTCCTGCAATGCGGCATCAAAAAGCACGTGAGCTTTAAAAAACTGGATGATTTACAACTGGTTAGCAAAATGGCGGAAACCAGGTTTGAGTCTATATTAAATCTTGATATAATTAGAAAAAGTTAAATTGCCAAGAAATGCCCCTTATTTATGCAATATGTTGGAAGCATGACTAATTTGATAGCAATTTGCGGTTCTTGAAGTTGAATGCGATACTTTGCAATAATGGCATCAACATAAAGGCAAGACCAAATCTTCAAGGTAATATCATCCAGAGTGAACACGACTGACCTAATTCTTTGAAGAATTACATGCTAGCCTCTATTCATTACATCTGTATCCCGCATGTAAAAATGCCTACAAAACGTGTTCTGCAAATACTTATATGGGAACTCAGTTTTTGTTTCTTTAGAATACTCATTAGACTTAGTAAGCAAAATTTGGTAATTTACTTCGCCGTCTAATCCTCCTTAATACAGAAAACGCAGAGGGCCACAAGTTAGACTGCTAACCCAAAATATCAAGTCCGGAAAGGCAGTAAAAAGGCGGAACTTACAATAAGTTGAATAATTGGCCTTACTGCGGGTTGCGTTAGTGGAATTTTATTAGCTTTTTAAGACAGGCATGTATTACCGCAGATATATTCAAAACAAGTGTCCACTGATTTCTTTTCGGTGCAAGTTTGATTGCTTATATATCTCACTCCTCAGATGCAGAACGTCGACTGATAACCTTATAAGGCAATGAACTATTGTAGTGTCTGTGTGAGGATATATGTGAGAAAGCTCAATAAAGCTCTCACTCACGTGTTTTGGTTTGATTATTACTACTAGAAGAACATTGCTTATCAGCAAGTAACATAATTATAATAGCGAAAGTAAAAATATACCGAAATGCCCTTGTTTACATGTAAGCGGCAAAATGCCACTATCGGCTACGGTACCGTTATTTGTTCTTGCAACTGGGATTGAATGCATTTATATGATGTCGCACTAAGTTCCGAGCTGACTACAAAAGATAAATATATTCACTAACTCACTTTTACTACTTTTTCCTTGAATTTGGTATTGTAAATTTTCTAATAAATATTTGCAAATTATGTAAAAAACGATTTGTTTGTGGCGTTTTCGTTTCTACACCAACAACGGCAATATTCGGCATGTTATGCAAAACTTTACACCGTTATAAGGATTCCCTGCACGAAATAAATAGCACAGACATAAAAGATAACCAAAGCGACATTGGGCGGGAAATAGAATGCGACAAGTCGTTGAATGGGAAAGAAAGTTTATGCGGTACGAGGAAGAAGGAGGGGATGGGGAAGAAGATAAAAAATAGGCTGCTAAAATGACAATCGAATGAAAAGAAGATGGTAGGAAGATGAGAAGCGGAGGTGGTAGTTAAAGGCTAAAGGATAAGTTTAATTGAAAGATGGAAAGAAATGTGGAAGGGGTGGACAAGAACATGAAGAGAGAGGAATATTCCAGAGAAAACAATAAAGAGAGAGACTAAGATTAAGAGTAAGGTTAAGAGTAAAAGTGAGGGTAAAAGTAGGAGTAAATGCTAAAGTAGGAGTGAGATTAGAGGTTTGACTAAGAGTTAGAGCAAGTTTTAGAGTAAGAGTAAGAACAAGAGTAAGAGTAAGAGTAAGAGTAAGAGTAGAAGGAAGAATAAGAGCAAGGGTAAGAGTTGGAATAAGAGAAAAAGTAAGAGTAAGAGTGAATATAAGAGTTAGAAGAAGAATAAAAGTAAGAGTACGAGTAAGAGCGAGAGTAAGGGTAAGAGTAAGATTAAGAGTAAGAGTAATAGTAAGAGTAAGAGTCAGAGTAAGAGTAAGAGCAAGAGCAAGAGTAAGAGTAAGATTAAGAGTAAGGGTAAGAGTAAGAGTAAGAGAAAGACTAAGACTAAGAGTAAGAGCAAGAGTAATATAAAGAGTAAGAATAAGAGTAAGAGTAAGAGGAAGAGTAAGAGTAAGAGTAAGAGTAAGAGTAAGAGTTAGAGAAAAAATAAGAATAAGAGAAAGAGGGTTATAAAGAAAAACAGAAAGATAAAGGGAATGAGAAATGGAAAGCTAGTGAGAAAGGGAAAGAAAAAAGTAAAGCCAAATTGAATGAACCGAGGGAAACCCTGGAATGTGTTTGTATGACATGTGTATCAAATGAAAGGCATTAAAGAGTATTTTATGAGGGAGTGGGCCATAGTTCTATAGGTGGGCGCCATTTAGGGATAGCGCCATAAAGGTGGATCAGGGTTGATTCTAGAATTTGTTTATTTTAAAAGGGAGTAATCCTTAGTTAGTGGCGGCTACCGTGGTGTGATGGTAGCGTGCTCCGCCTATCACACCGTATGCCCTGGGTTCAACTCCCGGGCAAAGCAACATCAAAAATTTAAAAATAAGATTTTTCAATTAGAAGAAAATTTTTCTAAGCGGGGTCGCCCCTCGGCAGTGTCTGGCAAGCGCTCCGATTTTATTTCTGCCATGAAAAGCTCTCAGTGAAAACTCATCTGCCTTGCAGATGCCGTTCGGAGTCGGCATAAAACATGTAGGTCCCGTCCGGCCAATTTGTAGGGAAAAATCAAGAGGAGCACGACGCAAATTGGAAGAGAAGCTCGGCCTTAGATCACTTCGGAGGTTATCGCGCCTTACATTTATTTTTTTTATTTAATCCTTAGTTCCATAGGTGAACGCCGTTTCGAGATATCTCCATAAAGGTGGGCCAGGGGTGACCCTAGAATGTGTTTGTACGATATGGGTATCAGATTTAAGGTATTAATGGGGGGTTTAAAAGTGAGTGGTGGTAGTTGTATAGGTGGTCGCCTTTTCGAGATATCGCCATTAAGGTGGACCAGGGGTGACTCTAGAATATTGTCACGGATATTACCACCCCTAAGTTATCCCATCACTAAGGCGATGCTAAGGCCATGCCAAGCAGTATTTACGTTAATAATCAAATCAAGTATACACATATATAAGGCAGCCCAGAGAGATGTCACACACAGATGCATTTACTTATACGGCTATGTGCGCGCGAGAGACTGTAAACTACAAACATTCACATCAATAATTCAATATTTATGTGTTTATATAAACGAATAAATAATTGCGTCTACACATATGTACGTATACGAGCAGCGGAGCGGCAATGCACAAACACATGCATATATCTTATCTCAGTGGTCACAGGAGAGGGCAATAATTTGTGCACGTAGTTTTGGCTGGCGATTTTGTAGCCGAAACAACTAGTAACTTCTGGAAATCGAAGAGCCTAGAAGTATGCAGCATAAACTATAAAAGCGGTGCAGGCGAGTAAGAAGTAATTCAGTTTGATTTGAGTTGTCAAGCAGTTTGATTAACGCGATATCTAGCGAGCAATAGCAGTATTATTTTGAATAGTGGAGTTTCATTTGAGCTATCAGTTTGGTTATTAAGCTATTCGTTGCACAGTTTGAGTGTTATTGTGAAGCATTTTAATAAAGGCCATTTTCCATTATTCAATATTGGAGTTATTTATTCAACAGTTTTGTGATTCGAACTTAGCAGAGGATTGCAAATAAGAGGATTTGCAGTAAATTGTTACAATTGGTGTCAGAAGAGGAATTGTTGAATAAATTCCGAAGATTGGGAATACAACTTGGACATGGCAAAGTTCAGTGAATTGAAGATCCAGCAACTGAAAAAGGAGTTGGAGAACCGTGGATTAAATACAACCGGCAATAAAATCGAACTTCAAGCACGGCTACGAGAGGTAATGGAGTCGCAAGGAATTGATGTGGACGAGTTTGTCTTTTATCATGATGGGGACGAAACAACAACAAAAATTGAAGAGAAAATCGAAACATCGCAGACAGTTACAAGCACAGACTTGAACATGATATTGGCTGCAATATCTGCACAAACATCGACAGTAGCATCAATGTCGTCGCAACTGGCATCTCAACTAGAAGAAGAGAAAACGTATATGTCATCACAGATGGAATCCCAAGAGACACGAATAACATCGAAGATTGAAGCACATGAAACACAAATTTCTTCACAACTTGACGAACAGAAGACGTATATGGTATCCCAACTGGAATCGCAGGAAACCCGTATAACATCACAATTGGAAGAACAGAAGACACATTTGGCATCTCAACTGGAAGCGCAAGAGACACGTATATCTGAAATGTCGGCACAAATTTCGGAACAGGTATCATCGCAGCTCTTTGTGAAACTGGAAGAACAGGATGCAAACATTTTACAACTCGAGGACAAAATTGATGCCGAAATAGAAGCGTTAAAAGGTCGTATGGAGCAGTTACAACTAAACCGCCCAGCTGTTTCAGCGAGTAATCCAAAGGTAAAGACACCATCCTTTGACGGTTCTGTTCCTTTTCAGGTCTTTAAGCTACAGTTTGAGAAGACCGCAGCAGTGAACCAATGGAATGCTGAAGATAAATTTGCAGCTCTCTTCGTGGCACTGAAAGGGCCTGCCGCGGAAATCTTACATACCATCCCAGAGTACGAGCGGAACCACTACGAAACATTGATGAGCGCTTTAGAGAGACGTTACGGAAGCGAGCATAGGAAACAGATATTCCAAATTGAGTTGCAAAACCGCTACCAAAAAGCAAATGAGACATTGCAGGAGTTTGCTTCAGATATTGAAAGATTGGCTCATCTTGCAAATGCAGACGCACCCGTGGAATACACTGAAAGGGTAAAAATCCAGAGCTTCATAAATGGCATACGAGATGTGGAAACGAAGCGGGCTACATATGCGAATCCAAAACTAACGTTTGCTGAAACGGTATCTCATGCACTGACTCAGGAAACAGCCTCACTTTTGAGTAAGCCAGCGTACAAAGCTCATCGCGTGGAAGTGGAAAAGCCAGACTTGGTAGACGCAATTTTGGAAGCATTGAAGGGTACGCAGCAGAAGAATAATGATGCAGTCAAATGCTTTAAGTGTGGAAAGCCAGGGCATATTGCGCGTTATTGCAACACCAACCCTAACAGTTCCAACAATGTGGGTGGTCGTAAACGCAGAGCAGAAGGAGATGAGCAAATCTCCAAGACAAATCAATCGTTAAACTAAAGCGAGTCAGCAGCAAGGGGCGACAGCTGACTCCCTCAATTGAATGCCCCATAATCTCTATCTCACAAATTGGAAGAAGGTCGAGCAATCTTACTGTCGGAGGAAATGTGGATGGAAAGGAACGTTTACTGACTGTAGATACGGGTGCATCTCATTCCATCATTCGAGCGGATTTAGTCAACAAGAAGATAAGACCATTGCATGGAGCAATATTGCATACAGCCACTGGAGAAGACACCCAGGTAATTGGAGAAGTAGAATGTGAAGTAGCAATTGGGAACGTAACGGTACTACACAATTTTATAGTGGCAGATATTGTTGATGAAATCATAATTGGAGTGGACTTCTTAATCAACCAAGGCATCAAAATCGATATGCAAAGCAAGACGATGCGATATAAGAACATGGATGTGCCACTAAATTTCGGCTACGAGAGAGGCTACAGTAGTAAACGAGTGCTGGTGGAAGAGAGTCAGCAAATACCACCAAAATCAGAAGCAGTCATGTGGGCAAAGGTTGATGGAGATTGTGGGACAAACAAATTGTGGGTTGTCGAAGCAGCAAATAAATCAGCACTGAACATACTTGTAGGAAAAACCCTGGCTATGACAAAACAAGATGGACGTATTCCGGTAAGAGTACTAAATGAGTTCAAGTCACCATTTAATTTGACCAAAGGAGCTATTTTGGGAAGATGCCAATAGGCCGAAGTAGTTATTAACTGTGAACAGCTCCAGGAACACGTTTCATCTAGTAATACTGATCTTTCAAATGATATCACGGCATGGACGCATGGGCTAGAGGAAGCCTATCAGAGTAATTCAAAACAACTGCTCATAAAATACGCGAACATATTTGACCAGGATGGTTCCAAACCAGGCCGCACCAATGTTGTGAAACATCAAATTGACACTGGAGATGCGAGGCCGATCCGTCAAGCTCCACGTAGTGTTCCACTAGCGAAGCGGGAAGTTGTGAGTCAAATCATACAAGAAATGAGTGACAGCGGCGTCATCGAACCATCAGCTAGTCCATGGAGCTCACCGGTAGTGCTTGTAAAGAAGAAGGATGGAAAAATGAGGTTTTGCGTGGACTACCGGAAGTTGAATGACGTTACGAAAAAGGATAGCTACCCATTGCCAAGAATTGACGACACTCTGGACTCGCTATCTGGTACGAAATGGTTTTCCACACTGGACTTGAAAAGCGGCTACTGGCAAGTTGAAGTGAAGGAGGAAGATAAAGAGAAAACAGCCTTCAGTGTCGGTGATGGTCTTTGGCAATCTACAGTGATGCCTTTTGGACTTTGTAATGCACCAGCAGCTTTTGAGAGACTCATGGACCAGGTACTGAAAGGACTACATTGGAAAACATGCTTGGTGTACCTGGACGACATCATCGTATTGGGCAAGAGTTTTGATGAACATCTTAAGAACTTGGAAGAAGTTTTCCAGAGAATAGCTGGCACTGGTCTGAAGTTAAGTCCCAAAAAGTGTGCGCTGTTTAAAAAGGAAGTCAATTATTTGGGTCACAAGGTAACGACAGAGGGCATCTGCACTGCGAACGAAAAAATAGAGGCTGTAAAGGATTGGCCAAGACCACAGAACCTACATGAATTGAGAAGTTTTCTTGGGCTGTGCACATATTACCGCCGATTTGTACCAAATTTTTCCAGCGTAGCCCATAGCCTCCATGAGCTTACAAGAAAAAACAAAGCTTTTGAATGGAAGAAGGAGCAAGAAGTGGCTTTCCAAACATTGAAGGAGCGTTTGTGCACTGCCCCAATGTTAGCATATCCGATTCCAGGAGCAACATTTATTCTGGATACAGATGCGAGTGGATATGCTATAGGAGGCGTTTTATCACAACTGGTCGATGGACAGGAGAAGGTAGTTGCATATTACAGCCGTTCGATTGGAAAACCAGAGAGGAACTACTGTGTTACGCGGAGAGAGCTGTTGGCATTGGTAGACTGCATTAAACATTTTCACAAATACCTCTACGGCCAGCGATTCCGTGTCAGGACAGATCACGCAGCGTTGAAATGGCTTCTGCAGTTCCGTAATCCGGAAGGACAATTGGCACGTTGGATCGAGCGACTACAAAGCTACGGCTTTTCCATTGAGCATCGAAAAGGTAGTACCCATGGAAATGCTGATGCAATGTCACGAAGACCATGTAGTTTGGAATGCAAGCACTGTCCAAAAGCCGAGGCTAAAGAAGACATTATAGATGTCCGGCTAATGAATATAACATGTACAGATGAATGGGACAAGGAACAGCTAAGAAAGTGCCAGCTAGAAGATGCAGATCTGTCACGTGTTATGCAAGGGCTCGAACGAAATGAAAGGCCAAACAGAGAAGAGATGTCAGCAGAGAGTCCCATTGCGAAGTCATATTGGGCACAGTGGAACAGTTTAGAATTGATATCCGGTTGCCTTCATCGAGTATGGGAGAGTGAGGATGGTAAATACAAGAATAAACTGATAGTTGTTCCCAGAAAGAGGATTCCTGACGTGCTCAGCGAGCTGCATAATGGTCCAAGCGGAGGTCATCTTGGAATCACGAAGACGCTCGAGAAGATTAAACAGAGATTCTATTGGGTTGGTTGCCGTCAGTCGGTCACTGAGTGGATTGCGATCTGCGAGGTTTGCAGCAGAGCGAAAGGGCCCAGAACACGAAGTCATGGCCAGATGAAGCAATATAACTCAGGTGCGCCATTTGAAAGGATCGCCATGGATGTCGCAGGTCCATTTCCTACTAGTAACCGCGAAACAAATACGTACTGGTGGTTATGGATTATTTCAGTAAATGGCCAGAGGTATACCCAATCCCAAACCAAGAAGCAGAAACAGTAGCAGAAGTGGTTAAAAACGAATGGGTTGCAAGGTATGGTGTACTAATGGAGTTACATTCTGACCAAGGCAGGAATTTCGAATCAGCTGTGTTCCAGGAAATGTGTAAGTCGTTGGGCATTCGAAAAACACGGACAACTGCATTGCATCCTCAATCCGATGGTATGGTAGAACGATTCAATAGAACATTGGAAGAGCACTTAAGGAAAGTAGTAGACAAGTACCATAAAGAATGGGATACCCGCATACCATTATTCTTGATGGCTTACCGATCAGCAGTGCATGAGACAACGGGCCAAACCCCTGCAAAAGTAATTTTTGGCAATGACCTTAGACTGCCAGCTGATTTGAAGTTTGGGATAGATGCCAATGCGGAGAGAAATGTCAGGAAATCCACTAGTGATTTGGAAGAAGAGCTAAGAGAAATACATGATCTGATAAGGCAACGAACAAAGATTATGAGTGACAAGATGAAAGCCAGATACGATAAAGCAATTAATTCAGAAGGTTTTCAGGAAGGAGATTTGGTGCTGTTATACAACCCACAAAAAAGGTTTGTCCCCGAAATTGCAGTGTAATTGGGAAGGCCCATACAAAGTTGTAAAACGGATCAACGATGTAGTGTACCGCATACAAACCATCGGTAAACCACGAACCAATATGAAAGTGGTCCATTTGGAAAGGCTGGCAACGTTTAGATCGAGAGATTTGTCTGATCGGGACGATCAGACTTAGGTGGAGGGCAGTGTCACGGATATTACCACCCCTAAGTTATCCCATCACTAAGGCGATGCTAAGGCCATGCCAAGCAGTATTTACGTTAATAATCAAATCAAGTATACACATATATAAGGCAGCCCAGAGAGATGTCACACACAGATGCATTTACTAATACGGCTATGTGCGCGCGAGAGACTGTAAACTACAAACATTCACATCAATAATTCAATCTTTATGTGTTTACATAAACGAATAAATAATTGCGTCTACACATATGTACGTATACGAGCAGCGGGGGACGGCAATGCACAAACACATGCATATATCTTATCTCAGTGGTCACAGGAGAGGGCAGTAATTTGTGCACGTAGTTGTGGCTGGCTATTTTGTAGCCGAAACAACTAGTAACTTCTGGAAATCGAAGAGCCTAGAAGTATGCAGCATAAACTATAAAAGCGGTGCAGGCGAGTAAGAAGTAATTCAGTTTGATTTGAGTTGTCAAGCAGTTTGATTAACGCGATATCTAGCGAGCAATAGCAGTATTATTTTGAATAGTGGAGTTTCATTTGAGCTATCAGTTTGGTTATTAAGCTATTCGTTGCACAGTTTGAGTGTTATTGTGAAGCATTTTAATAAAGGCCATTTTTCCATTATTCAATATTGGAGTTATTTATTAAACAGTTTTGTGATTCGAAATTAGCAGAGGATTGCAAATAAGAGGATTTGCAGTAAATTCGTTACAATATGTTTGTACGATATGGGTATCAAATGAAAGTTGTTAATGAGTATTTTAAAAGGGCGTGGGGCATAGTTCTATACGTGGACGCCGTCTCGAAATATCTCCATAAAGGTGGACCAGGGGTGACTCTAAAATGTGTTTGTACGATACTGGTATCAAATTAAAGGTATTAATGAGAGCTTTAAAAGGGAGTGGTGGTAGTTGTATATGTGAAGGCGTTTTCCAGATATCGACCAAAATGTGGACCAGGGTGACCCAGAACATCATCTGTTGGATTCCGCTAATTTATTTATATATGTAATACCTGCCAAGACTTCAAGGTTCTTTATTTCGCCCTGCAGAACTTTTTCATTTTCTTCTGCTTAATATGGTAGGTGTCACAACCATTTTACAAAGTTTTTTCTAAAGTTATATTTCGCGTCAATAAACCAATCCAATTACTATGTTTCATCCCTCTTTTCGTATTTGGTATAGAATTATGGCATTTTTTGCATTTTTCGTAATTTTCGATATCGAAAAAGTGGCCGTGGTCATAGTCGGATTTCGTTCATTTTTTATACCAAGATAAAGTGAGTTCAGATAAGTACGGGAACAAAGTTCAGTAAAGATATGTCGATTTTTGCTCAAGTTATCATGTTAACGGCCATGCGGAAGGACACACGGACGACTGTGTATAAAAACTGGGCGCAGCTTTAACCGATTTCGGCCATTTTCACAGAAAACAGTTAAAGTCATAATATCTATGACCATACCAAATTTCAAAGGGATTGGTAAATTTTTGTTCGACTTATGGCATTAAAAGTATCCTTGACAAATTAAATGAAAAAAGGCGGATCAACGCCCATTTTGAAATTTTCTTTTATTTTTGTATTTTGTTGCTCCATATCATTACTGGAGTTGAATGTTGACAAAATTTACTTATATACTGTAAAGATATTAAATTTTTTGTTAAAATTTTACTTTAAAAAAAATTTTTTTTTAAAGTGGGCGTGGTCCTTCTCCGATTTTGCTTATTTTTATTAAGCGTACATATAGTAATAGGAGTAACGTCCCTGCCAAATTTCATCATGATATCTTCAACGACTGACAAATTACAGCTTACAAAATTTTAAATTACCTTCTTTTAAAAGTGGGCGGTGCCACACCCATTGTCCAAAATTTTACTAGTTTTCTATTCTGTGTCATGGTCAACGCATCTACTAAGTTTCATCGTTGTAGCTTTCTTTGGTAATGAATTATCGCACTTTTTCGGTTTTTCGAAATATTCGATATCGAAAAAGTGGCCGTGGTTATGGTCCGATTTCGTTCATTTTAAATAGCAATCTGAGATGAGTGCTCAGGAACCTACATACCAAATTTCATCAAGATACCTCAAAATTTACTCAAGTTATCGTGTTAACGGACGGACGGACGGACGGACATGGCTCAATCAAATTTTTTTTCGATCCTGATTATTTTGATATATGGAAGTCTATATCTATCTCGATTCCTTTATACCTGTACAACCAACCGTTATCCAATCAAACTTAATATACTCTGTGAGCTCTGCTCAACTGAGTATAAACAAGTAAGGAAGGTTAAGTTCGGGTGTACCCGAACATTACATACTCAGTTGAGAGCTATGGTGACAACATAAGGGGGAATAACCGGAATAACCATATGAACAGAGGGAAACCCTGGAATGTGTTTGTATGACATGTGTATCAAATGAAAGGCATTAAAGAGTATTTTATGAGGGAGTGGGCCATAGTTCTATAGTTGGACGCTAATTAGGGATATCGCCATAAAGGTGGATCAGGGTTGACTCTAGAATTTGTTTGTACGATATGGGTATCAAATGAAAGGTGTTAATGAGTATTTTTAAAAAGGCGTGGGGCGTAGTTCTATAGATGGACGCCTTTTCGAGATATCGCCATAAAGGTGGACCAGGGATGACTCTAGAATGTGTTTGTACAATATTGGTATCAAATTAAAGGTATTAAGGAGAGTTTTGAAAGGGAGTGGTGGTAGTTGTATATGTGAAGGCGTTTTCCAGATATCGACCAAAATGTGGACCAGGGTGACCCAGAACATCATCTGTTGGATACCGCTAATTTATTTATATATTTAATACCTGCCAAGATTTCAAGATTCTTTATTTCGCCCTGCAGAACTTTTTCATTTTCCTCTACTTAATATGGTAGGTGTCACAACCATTTTATAAAGTTTTTTCTAAAGTTATATTTCGCTTCAATAAAACAATCCAATTACCTTACCATGTTTCATCCCTTTTTACGTATTTGGTATAAAATTATGGCATTTTTTTAATTTTTCGTAATTTTCGATATCGAAAAAGTGGGCGTGGTCATAGTCGAATTTCGTTCATTTTTCATACCAAGATAAAGTGAGTTCAAGTAAACACGTGAACTAAGTTCATTAAAGATATGTCGATTTTTGCTCAAGTTATCATGTTAACGGCCATGCGGAAGGACAGACGGAGTACTGTGTATAAAAATTGAGCGTGGCATCAACCGATTTCGCCCATTTTCACAGAAAGCAGTTAACGTCATAAAATCTATGCCCCTACCAAATTTCAAAAGGATTGGTTAATTTTTTTCGACTTATGGCGTTAAAAGTATCCTAGACAAATTAAATGAAAAAGGGCGGAGCCACGCCCATTTTGATATTTTCTTTTATTTTTGTATTTTGTTGCACTATATCATTACTGGAGTTGAATGCTGACATAATTTACTTATATACTGTAAAGATATTAAATTTTTTTTTAAAAGTGGGCGTGGTCCTTCTCCGATTTTGCTAATTTTTATTAAGTGTACATATAGTAATAGGTGTAATGTTCCTGCCAAATTTCATCATGATATCTTCAACGACTGCCAAATTACAGCTTGCAAAATTTTAAATTACCTTCTTTTAAAAGTGGGCGGTGCCACGCCCATTGTCCAAAATTTTACTAATTTTCTATCCTGCGTCATAAGTTCAACTCGTCTACCAAGTTTCCTCACTTTATCTCTCTTTTGTAATGAATTATCGCAATTTTTCGGTTTTTCGAAATTTTCGATATCGAAAAAGTGGGCGTGGTTATAGTCCGATATCGTTCATTTTAAATAGCGATCTGAGATGAGTGCCCAGGAACCTGCATACCCAATTTCATCAAGATACCTCAAAATTTACTCAAGTTATCGTGTTAAAGGACGGACGGACGGACATGGCTCAATCAAATTTTTTTTTCGATCCTGATTATTTTGATATATGGAAGTCTATATCTATCTCGATTCCTTTATATATGTCAACCAACCGTTATCCAATCAAACTTAATATACTCTGTGAGCTCTGCTCAACTGAGTATAAAAAGGCAAGTTTAGGAGTTATGGTGAGATCACGAGTTATGGTGTTGGTGAGAGAAAGAGGATAAAAAAAAGCACCAGCAGAAAAACAGAGAGTTGAGTAGGAAGAGGACTGGAGCATATGAGAAGGCAAATTTAAATGGATAAACTGGAAGATTTAGAGAAGAGGAAGGTAGAAGGGAAAAGTATAAGAAGAGGAAATCTTAGAAGTGTAGTAGGGTAAATAAAATAAAATGAACAAAGCCGCCGCCCTTTGAAAAAAACTTCTCAATAAATCTAATAAAAAAACTGGAGCATAAATAAAATTATTATCTTTAACAAAAGTCCTTGCTAAAATTCTCTGACCTAAATAGTACAAGAGTTGACATGGAAAAAATTTAAAGAGTTTAAAGAAGATTAATTTTTTCAGATTTAGTTGCATTTTAGTTTAAGCAGCTGTGGTTCAAGTCAGTAGTCTGAACAACGGGACAGCTAGTCCTCTTGTTGAAGTTGCAAAATAAGCGACAAAATGAAACAGGCCAACCGTATGTAAACGAACATTACATACTCAGCTGTGAGCTTTGGAGTCAAAATAAGGGAAAATCAAACAAAATGGACCTAGGGTAACCCAGGAATGTGTTTGACATGGGTTTCAAATGGAAGGTATTAAAGAATATTTTAAAAGGGAGTGGGCCATAGTTCTATAGGTGGACGCCTTTCCGAGATATCGCCATAGAGGTGGACCAGAGGTGACTCTAGAATGTATTTGTACGATATGGGTATCAAATGAAAGGTGTTAATGAATATTTTAAAAGGGAGTGGGCCTTAGTTCTATAGGTGGACGCTTTTCGAGATATCGCCATAAAGATGGACCAGGGGTGACTGTAGAATGTGTTTGTAAGATATGGGTATCAAATGAAAGGTGTCAATGAGTATTTTAAAAGGGAGTATGCCTTAGTTCTATAGGTGGACGCCTTTTCGAGATATCGAACAAAATGTGGACCAGGGTGACCCAGAACATCAACTGTCCGGTACCGCTAATTTATTTATATATTTAATACCATGAACAATATTCCCTCCAAAATTCCAAGGGCGTTTGATTTCGCCTTGCAGAAATTTTTCGTTTTTTCTGCTTAATATGGTAGGTGTCACATCCATTTTACAAAGTTTTTTCTAAATTTATATTTTGCGTCAATAAACGAATCCAATTACCATTTTTCATCTCTTTTTTCATATTTGGTATAGAATTATGATTTTCATTTATCGTAATTTTCGATATCGAAAAAGAGGGCGTGTCATAGTCGGATTTCGGCCATTTTTTATACCAAGATGAAGTCAGTTCAGGTAAGTACGTGAACTAAGTTTAGTAAAGATATCGATTTTTGCTCAAGTTATTGTGTTAACGGCCGAGCGGAAGGACAGGCGGTGGACTGTGCATAAAAACTTGGCGTGGCTTCAACCGATTTCGCCCATTTTCACAGAAAACAGTTATCGTCATAGAATCTATGCCCCTACCAAATTTCACAAGGATTGGTAAATTTTGTTCGACTTATGGCATTAAAAGTATTCTAGACGAATTAAATGAAAAAGGGCGGAGCCACGCCCATTTTGAAATTTTCTTTTATTTTTGTATTTTTTTGAACCATATCATTACTGGAGTTGAATGTCGACATAGTTTACTTAGATACTGTAGAGATATTAAATTTTTTGTTAAAATAAGACTTAAATTTTTTTTTTTTTTAAATTGGGCATGTTCGTCGTCAGATTTTAATAACTTTTATTTAGAACACATACAGTAATAGGAATAACGCTCTTGTCAAATTTCATCATGCTCTCTTCAACGACTGCCACATTTCAGCTTGCAAAGCTTTTAAATTACCTTCTTTTAAAAGTGGGCGGTGCCACGGCTGTTGTCCAAAATTTTACTAATTTTCCATTTTGCATCATAAGGTTAATGGATTTAGCAAGTTTCATCGCTCTATCCGTTTTTGGTAATAAATTATCGCACTTTTTCGGTTTTTCGAAATTTTCGATATCGAAAAAGTGGGCGTGGTTGTAGGCCGATTTCGTTCATTTTAATTAGCGATCTCAGATCAGCGCCCATGAATCTACATACGAAATTTCACCAAGATACCTCAAAATTTACTCAAGTTATCGTGTTTACGGACGGACATGGCTAAATGAATTTCTTTTTTCGCCCAGATCATTTGGATATATAGAAGTCTATATCTGTCTCAATTAGTTTATGCCGTGAGCTCTGCTCAGCTGAGTATTAAAAGAATTTTATGGCGTATGCAGTCAGCACCTCTTCAAAGGGCAAGAGGCCGTAGGGAGAATGTGGGAAAGTTTGTCTAAAAGCTTTCACAATAGGTAAAATTCAAGTAAAAGTATGTGTTTGTAGTGAATAAAGGCGTGGTGCCTTTAGAAAATCGCAAGCTCCAAACTAGGCGGTTTCATGAAATTTATTTTCTTAAAGCCGAGCATTGTTATATATCGAGAAAATATAATATTAAACTTTAATTTCATGGTCCGACAGGGAAAGTCGCTGTTAGAACCTCTTTATATTCCAAGAGTTTGCATAAAAATTATTAGAAACATTTTTAATCGAAGCACTTTCACTCAAAATTCATTCAAGGAACTTCCTCAGAATATCAGTAAAATCTTTCAATGTTTGAACTTTTTTTCACTACTCTTTACTTCAGCTGAAAATATTTAAGACTCATGCTCTTTTTAAATTCTCAGGACGGTAATCCTCTGTTGAGATTCTGAAACAAAGCGTTTGAAACCTAAAACTTAGATACGGTGCTCTTTGCAAGTTTACAGACATTGAGATTTTTGAACCAGCTACCGAGGTAATGCGCATTCAAAATTTTAACTTTATCTAAAATGCCTCTTGAACTGTTGTACATCCTACAATATTTGTGTGTTCTCTTTTCTGCAAGGCACTTCATTCACTTTAGTTACAGCCGGAGCACACTTAACGCTTAACTGTCATGCTACAGAATATTTAGTCTATGCGCACTTTGAACTCTATTTGCCATCAATTCGCTATGATCGGAATTGTTGTTCGTGATACATACTTGAATGGCTGTTGTTACCAATGTACTCAACGGTACATAGATACATACAATGTATGGTGGGTGGGTCGATTTATTAACCGATAACGCGCCATCGATTTTTCGACAGGACTTGGGCTCCTGGAAAAAAATTCCACTACGCATACCCAAAAAAATAATTTCCGAGCCTGCGAAATTTCATTTTTTTTGACTTTTTTTCGACTTTGATTTTTAAGGTTTTTTTCATGACCTACTAAAAAAAATTTCATTTGATTTTAAAATTTTCATGTATACCCCGTCCGAACGAAAAATGTCCGCCATATATATTTTTTTTTTCAAAAAATTATTATCGACAACGTTTTTAGCGGACATTTTTGGGTTGGGCAGGGTATACATGAAAATTTTAAAATCAAATGAAAATTTTTTTAGTAGGTCATGAAAAAAACCTTAGAAATCAAAGTCGAAAAAAAGTCAAAAAAATGAAATTCCGCAGGCTCGAAAATTATTTTTTTGGGTAAATGTAGTTGAACTTTTTTTCCTGAGCCCAAATCCTATCGAAAAACCGATGGCGCGATATCGGTTAACTTTCGTCCATACAAATCGATCCACCCTAACATACATAGTAAGACCAATGTGGGTGCTGCTTATTCTGTTGCCAACAGTGACTACTACATATAATATTGTCCCCCTAGGCTAAACATCGCTTGCTGCTTCTTGTTGTTTGACGATGGCATAAATAATGCAAAACAAATTTGGTCTGTAAAACTTTTTTTTTTTTCAAATACGAAATTTCACTTTCATTGGATTTTTAAAACTTATGTAAATAGGTTTGTATGTATGTTCAATACATCGTTTGTAGGTGAATTCTATTTAAGCGTTGGTAGTGTGGATGGTCGGTTCGTGTGTGTGTTTTTTGTCAGTGATTGCTTTGGTATTCGCTTTAATGTTGTGATATTGGTGGTAGTTGATGTGCACCCGCCGGCGCAGTCAAACTGCTTAGCATCAGCGTTGTGGCATGAACTGCCTAATAGCAACAACAAACAAAGAGTGCACTGTGATGTATGAGAGTGCGGCTGGAAGAGGACTTACGCTGCCATGTTTGCAGCATTGCAGTTCACCTCGGCAACAGGTCACAATTACAATATTTGCAGGCGGAATTGCCATTTTTGTATTCAAAATATTTCATCGCAAAAATGCATTAAAAATGAATTGATTTTGTATGAAAAAAGTGAAAATATACTCTCCCCCTTAAGAGTTAAAAGCTAAATATTTGCCAGGTGACATTTGATTTTGATGTGAGTGGGTGAATAAATGGCTCTTAGGAGTTATGCACAAATTTACGGTGTGAAAATTACAACAAATTATGTAAGCGGTAAGCGATCGCTACTAGGCGATAAATTGCATATTTGCACGATATATGTATATAAATGAACGACAAGAAAAAGTAGGAGGGCGGAATGAAAGGAACGTAATGTATATACACACAATTATTGGGCAGAGGAAAGAAAAGTCACTTACATAATGTAAGTGAAAAGACAATATTTTAAACATGTAGTACTGCGTTGACACAAACAAATAGAAAGCATGACGAGGCTTAAACGTGCTGACGTAATTTGGGCTAAGCAACTCCGGAATTATATCTCCGTCAACTTTTATATTGACAGCCAATCCAAAATTAAGACAATGATCTCGCATTGCACCTCATCTAACAGTTTTGTAGAGTATATATAGCATTAACAAGAGAGTTGTCGACAGCTGCGCGTGATTTACAGAGCAGGTAAACCGTGGAACCCAGAACAGGGCTGCAAAGTGACGAATTTCATGTGCAGGTCTTACGTCCTTAGACTTATTGCTAAGAAGATAGCACTTTAGACTAATAATGGGTATGCTGACTGGGCAGTAACTTCATCATATCGAAATTACAATTTAAGTAGCATGAGGAAACAGAGAGAGAAAGAGAGAGAGAGAGAGAAAGAGAGAGAGAGAGCGAGTAATATCGAAATAACAAACTCTCTTCTTCGTCAAAATGAGTCATCGTAGTTTCTTATGCAGACGACTACAAAGTGATATAAATACGAAAATGGGCTAGGGAACTTTAACAGATGAGCTCTGCTCCTAAACATACCTTCTTCATACCTAAAAAATTAAACGTCGCATTTTCACAGTCACATCATGACACAATGTTGTCAAAAATTTTTGCATGTGACGTTCAATCAGTCGGGTCTCTCCTTTAACGTATATTCGTTTTCTCCTTCGAAGTGCAAAGTCGAAATGAAATCATTAGACACCATCCTGGCAAGGCTAAGAGAAAAGACAAAGGTAAGCAACAACCCAGGAACTCCGGACAAGAAAGTGTTTCTATCGAAACACGCCTGTGGAAGCAGAGGTAGAGGGCGGCCCCCACTCCGTTAGAAGAGCCAGGTGGAAAGCGAAGACCAATTGGCGCCGGTTGGCAGAGAGAAGGAGCGACTGGCGCACCTTGTTGGATGGCCATACCCGTTTAAACGGTTAAGCGCCAATTAAGTAAGTAAGTAAACAACGCAGCGGGTTAGGGGGATTAGAATATACCCGCGGTAAGTATGCCTGTAGTAGGAGGCGTCTAAATTACTGTACTAATTCAAGGGGTTGTGTAGCGTATTCCTCTCAAGGGGTTACCAGCGCAATATATATCTTCTCCAACCCAATTGTCAACCTCACCTAGCAGTGGCGAATCCTGTTTCATTAACAGCTGCGGCTCTGGCGACCCGGATTGGATCTAGGGGGGAGGTTTCATGTGGTCATACCAAATCGTTTCCTAGATGGTCGGGATAGTACCTTTATGGTGCTTGTTACCGTAACGTACCGAATCTGCATCCGGCAAAGAACCATGAACATCGATAACACTCCCTAGGACCTTCGAGGAGTGTCCTTATTGCTACAACAACAACAACAAAGGTACACAACGCCCACTGTAGAAAGTTGTATGCAAAAGACAATACCCTGCAATAAAACCCCTAAACACTATGATGCCTAAATACCACCTATATAGCGTGGCGGTCGTGAAGAGAAGTACGAGGTGTAAAACGCGGAATTCTTGTCAAATTGTTCTAAACTGGAACATCGCAGCCGAGAATTGCATGGAAAGGGAGACAGATTCGTAAGCACTTTAATGAGACTCGGTCATATATTGGTACGTAGGTAGGAATAATGGCTGTGATACAATGTTACAATTTGTCAGTGTTGTTAATAAAATTAAGAGTATTTGGAATACTTTTTCCGCTAACGCCCCAAACTTATCAAAAAAGGACTTCTGAAGGATCTTAGTCCTGTTCTAGCTAGAGCCGCATATTTACATAGCAAGAAACCAACTATCTCTTTGTTAGTGACGTAGTTACGTCTTTTCAGCTCCTTCAGTGCTGATTATGCGAATACCCATCCCCCTCGCCTTAAGCGCAATGAACGGCGCAGACTCCCTAAAATATATGGGTGTTGTCTATTGACCTACTAAGAAGCCTTTTTGTACTTTGTTAATTGTAGTCTAGCCAAATGGATTTTGAAACAGAGCAACCCGTGGCACTCTTCCTTTTGTATGTGCTTTATTCATGGAAAAATTTCGGATTTCCCTTTGGTTACGCCTAAGCGAATAGAGAATCACTGCGTGAGAGGACATTAAAAACCACGACACTGAATGTAGCTACAGTATCAATTAACTGAGTTAAAAGTTACTTGCATTCAACTAGAATTTTATCGCTAGTAGGTGCGCTTTTATTGCTGCCTGGCTGTCAGGGAACATAGCTACCTTGCCACCTATGTTCCTGTCCTGAAGTGATTTGCCAAAATGTAACTACTATGTCGTCTAAATCTCTAAAGGGTGGACTCCCGCCCCTGTACATGAATCTATATTTGAGCCGTCGCAGTGGCTTTGAACCCTGTTGGTAGCTGCGATCGTATATATTTTCTAATACTCGAAATATTGTTTTAATAATGCCTTCTGGGGTAGCGATTAATATAATTAATTTCAACGTTAAATATGCACGCCGAGAATAGACTAAGAATACTGGTATGCATTTGATGACCAGACTCCGTGAGGCTTACAGCGCTTTGAGTTTTTATGCACATACCAAACATGTTTAAAATGAAATTCTAAGCTTCCATTTTATGTGTCATGATCCCAAATTGTCCTTCCACCATGTATGGCAGAATTTCGATGAATTTCACCATTTCGCATCAAGAGAACAACTAACAACCAAAAATGAAGAGCAAGCAATTACAAAGACATCAATAATCTTTTAAATCTTTGGTACAATCCTGTACAAACAGCAATATTCCGCGGCGGTTTGATGACAATTTTTGAGTGATTGTACCTATCATATGAAGAGAAGCACTGTTACAACAATAACAAAAACCACTAAAAACTAATTATTAAGAAAAAACAGCTAACAATCAACAAAAAACAAATTACAACTAACATTTATCTACACAAATACACAATAACAACAAAATACCATTAAATATCTACTGAAAAATACCCATTAACAACATGCAGCTAACCATTAAAAACTAACTACAAATAGCAACTAACAATTTGCCATAAAAAGCCAAGAACTATTGACTAACAACCAACAACTAAATATAACAACTTTCCCTAAAAACTAACTAATAACAACCAACCAACAACTAATAACTGACAATTAACCACTCACAACTAACAACTTATTATTCACGCAACATATTGCTATAGACGAAAAACAAACAACTAGTTGTTCATAATAATTGGTCGGAAATTTCCCCTTTGGGGAAGAAAACCAGTCGCGTATCGTATAGAGTTGAAGTGTTAGTATGTTCTTTATTTATAACTCTAGTGTTGTAGTAGTACTTCACAATTACAATACCCACTTATTAACTTATATCGTGTTAAAACCAAACTGATCCATTATTCCTCAGCTTGCGCAGAGTTTATACCCTCAGTTGCCTCGTTCGCCTTTTTCTTCTATGGTCTAGATCTTTCGTGAACAGCCTTCTCGAACAGCTGTTTATTTATTTCTCCTTTATGTACCTAGTATTCACTTTTGTCTTCTAGTTATATGCGTGTGTATATGTGAGTAATAACTTCTGCTCTTAGTTGATGGCTGCATATGTGTATGTGAAATAATCTCTTCACTCTTAGTTGCGCTGTTTGCATGTATGTGTAGCTGCTTGCTTTGATATTTACATGCACATGTGTGTGGTTGCTTACTTTGCTGTTGTTCTTTATTTCTTTACTGCCAGCATAGTGATGTATAGTACTGCTAATATTCGCCAAAATACACCAGCGAAAGTTATCTTTCAGAAGTCAGCGCTATGAAAACTACAATGCAAGAAAAATTTGCAACTTAAACTTGCAGTATTTAATTAAAGGTATCATTCTAAATTTCAACAACAATATCCCAACAAGACACGATACCATGAGAAGTTTATTAAATAGTAAACAATAATAAAAACTTTCACCCCTGCCAGCTAATATTGGCATATTAAGAAATTGAAACTTAATTATATGTGATTGTTGCATGTATAATATGACACAAGCAATTTCGTGATACACATCAAAGGCATAATACCAATGCTAATATAAAAAAATTATCAAGCTGTGCGCGCTTTTAACCCACTGTGCTTTTGTGTGTTTTTTTGCGCTATTCTAGCATTCGCATTCGCTATTCTAAGCAACTTGAATTGGCGCATTGATTTTTAGTTGAAACGACTTAAACGTGACATTGTCAAACGCGTGAAACATCTCATGTGTCTTACAGAAAATGTTCATTTCATGTACAATTTTTTTATGCTAAATATAAAATAATGCATAACAAATCATAATCCATAAAATCATTCCGTAAGTGCCACAACAATAGTGTCAAACACATGTATGTTTGCTCGACATGCAATCACCAGCAGCAGCAAACAATAAAAAACACAACTTTGTTGCTCCCGCGCAAGAGCTGCCATTGCAAATTCAGCCGATCCATAGTATATATTATATTAATATACATGCATATGTATGTATATGTATGTATATGTCTTAAGGTTTTTACTGGCAATCCATAAGTAAAACAAGTATAATAAACTACGTTAGCGCCATTTAAGTCATAACAACAATTGCTAGACAGCAAGTCAATTCAATGGTAGAACAAGAACAAATTGACTATTCATGCTTTAGCTTTTGCTGGTGGCCGCTGTGACTGCACCATATTATAATTTGCGATAAGCGTTCATGTAGCAGTCGTAGGGAAATTTTTAAAAGAAAAAATCACTTTTTTTTTGCAGTGGGACTATTAAAAAACCCTCTTTAGCGAAAAAAGTGGGCAAAGCAGAAATTGTGTATATCAAATTATTGCAAATTTTAATAGAAGTCTCAAGTTGTTGGTTGGATTGTGTGGTAGCTACCCTCATATGACAAGCCCATTTGGACAGCATACGACGTTAGCTATAACCATCACAACAAGGAGTTGCTTGCATGCAGCTTTTTCACAGAATTTCAATTTCCTGATAAGCTCACAAGGCTTCTGCTGTATAACACCACGATATCCAGAAAGATTCGAAACGATCTCTCATACCATTTGAAACTAAACAATGCTTTATACAAAGCGAAGCGCAGAACTCCTTTCTAATGCAGCAAAATATAGTTATACCAGCAGGTCTAAGCCGTTGGTGTAATCTCTTATAAGGGCATACAATTGCTGCGATATGCTGATGATATTGAAATCAATTCATTTTAAGGACTTAAAAAGGCCAATGCAAAGCTTAATAGCTTCACAGCTTCCGCAAACAAGTTCGTAGCCTCACCTAACCGTAGGGAATCTTGTTAAAATTTTAATATGTTTTGTATGTATGAAGCAGGGCTTCCCTCAACAAAAAACAATTATGCTCTGTATGTTGCTCGTGATATTTGTTCTTTTGTATGACTCGAAATCATAGGAAATGTGTGCAGAAGTGTTTGAAAGAAAATTGCCAGAAAGTTTTAAGGACTTGTTCGTGATACGGATGGCGGGCATCGAAGGAGGTATAATGATGAGCTGTACGAGCTTATAAGTATAGTGTAACGAATGAAAGCCCAAAAATTACGCTTTTATGATTGGACGAAGACCATTCGATCCAGAAATTCTTCCTATCTACAAGCGTATTAGAATACAGGAGAAGGAGAGATCTTCATCCTGTTGAAAGAGACATGTATAGGAAGTTTTGATCTATCGTAATGCTCCTAATAGTTGTAAGTTATCGTGAAACAGTGATATCTAACGTGAATTTTCAAGCAACTGCCAAAAACGTCTAAGCCGCTAATCACCAAATGATGATGCTGATAGAGAGCAACAAAAAAGCTTCGAATGATGCTGATTTTGACCCCGGTTATGTGCTTCGAGAACACAAAATAGCGGCACCAAAATGTTTCCGACTTATTGCGGAAAACGCTGGACAGTTAAGTATAAAGTGACTCGACGTTTCCATCTTATCATGCTCAATGCAGCTGTAAAGTCCCAACTAATACGGAAAGGTGATTTCAAGATCATTATCGGTCGAGCTCAGTGCTTTGATACCCGATAGAATATCGGAATATGTGATATATTTCCTAACCGTTTGACAAACGCCCTACCTCATAGCTTGTCTCAAAACCGCCCTTTCTAAGCTGAAAATATATATATTCTTAAATAAGAAAGTGTATTTATGAAAAATATTCTGAGAAAGTTCGTTATTTAACCGGATTCTGAGATAGAACGCTCTTCAAAAATTTTAGGGAATGAGGTGAGGTTCCACTCAAAAGTTAAATACTCTCGTAAAGCACGACCGATTTGAATTGTTTACATCCAGTTAATAAGACTCCATATCCAGATATCAATAACATCACATAAGTTTGAATGGGAAACAACTGCGCAACAGCTGGCTTCACATATCACGAGAAGACTATTTATGGCCACAATCCAGAGTAATGTCAATAAATTACCTTCCAGTGTTGAGCGTCTACTCATATTTCTCACGATTACTTTAGATGAGTTATTATACATTTTAAGCATATAGTTGGAAATAACGGCGGCGACTACTTCCATTGAGTTTTAAAAAGACTTTACGGTGCTCAGGAGCTTCGGGGTTGGAATTTCCGATTCGCGGCTGCTATGCCTAAAGATACACGAGTATTTTCCTTGATCTTGCGAGACGGAGATGCCAGAAAGCGGTCATGCAGAAGGGAGAGTTTTTAGATCGCGATTTTTCAGGAGTAACGTGATTTCTAACTGTGACTTTTCAGTTGTAGTGACTATTATCTGTGACTATGTTGGCGGCCACCGTGGTGTGATGGTAGCGTGCTCCGCCTATCACACCGTATGCCCTTTGTTCAACTCCCGGGCAAAGCAACATCAAAATTTTAGAAATAAGATTTTTCAATTAGAAGAAAATTTTTCTAAGCGGGGTCGCCCCTCGGCAGTGTCTGGCAAGCGCTCCGATTGTATTTCTGCCATGAAAAGCTCTCAGTGAAAACTCATCTGCCTTGCAGATGCCGTTCGGAGTCGGCATAAAACATGTAGGTCCCGTCCGGCCAATTTGTAGGGAAAAATCAAGAGGAGCACGACGCAAATTGGAAGAGAAGCTCGGCCTTAGATCTCTTCGGAGGTTATCGCGCCTTACATTTATTTTTTTTTTTTATGTTTCTAAGATTCTAACATTCTTGGAGAGAAAAACTATGGTACCATCTGCTGCCTTGAGCGAGGGCGTTTCTATTGTCGATTATGTAGCAATATGGACAGTAGAAGATTACAGCGAAATCTACGTATATTTAGTAAAAAAAAAAACACAGTAAATAAAATGAATTAATTTAAATTAAAATAAGATAAAATAAAAAAAAATAAAATAAAATAAAATAAAAAAAAAATAAAATAAAATGAAATAAAATTAAGTTAAATTAGATTAAATAAAATAAAATAAAATAAAATAAAAAAAAAGAAATTAAATTAATTTAAATTAGATTAAATAAAATAAAATAAAATAAAATAAAAATAAAATAATAAAATAAAATAAAAGAAAATAAAATAAAAAAATTTAATAAAATAAAATAAATTAAAATAAAATAAAATAAGGTAGAATAAAATAAAATACAAGATATAAATATAAGAAAATAAAATAAAATATTAAAAATAAAATAAAAAATGAAAAAAATGAAATTAAATTAATGTAAATTAGATAAAATAAGAAATAAAAAAAAAGTACATAGGACTTGCTCAGGAAATGAAGCTGTTATGGCACTTTGATAAAGTAAGCATAGAGCCAGTAATCATTTCATCAACAGGCGTGGTACCCAAAACCCTTATGAAGACCCTGAAGAAACTAAAATTAGAGGATAAGCTTCTACCTATTCAAAAGGCAGTAATTCTATCAACAACATCCACTGTTCGTTCATTTTTAGACATTACATGTAATTTACAGATTATTATGAATTTACCTAAGTATGTATTGTCACGGCTATTAGCATCCCTAAGCTATACCATCACTAAGGCGATGCTAAGCGATGTTCACGTCAATAATCAAATCATGTATACACATATATAAGGCAGCCGAGAGATTTCACATTTATGCATTTACTTATACGCCTACGTGTGTGCGAGAGACTGTAAACACGGCACAAGCGAGTAAGAAGTAATTCAGTTTGAGTTGAGCTATCAATCAGTTTGATTAAGCACGCGATCTGGCGGCCAATAGTAGAGTTTCATTTGAGTTATCAATCAGTTTGGTTATTAAGCCAGCGAGTAGCAAAGTATAAGTGTTATTGTGAAGTACTTTAATAAAGTCCATTTTTCCATTATTCAATATTGGAGTTATTTATTCAACAGTTTAGTGATTCGAACTTAGCAGAGGATTGCAAATAAGAGGATTTGCAAGTAAATTCGTTACAATTGGTGTCAGAAGAGGAATTGTTGAATAAATTCCAGAGGACAACAAGGACATGGCAAAGTTCAGTGAATTGAAGATCCAGCAACTTAAAGAGGAGTTGGAGAGCCGTGGATTGAATACAAGCGGCGTTAAACTTGAACTTCAGGCACGGCTACGAGAGGCAATGGAAGCAGAAGGAATTGATGTGGAAGAGTATGACTTTCATCTTGATGGCGAGGAAATAACAAAAATGGAAGAAACACCGCAGACAATGGCGAACACAGACCTGAACATGATATTGGCTGCAATATCGGCACAAATGTCCGAAATGTCATCACAAATATCTACCAACATGTCATCACAACTGGAATCACAGGAGGCACGCATTTCAGAAATGTCGACACAGATAACATCCAAGATGGAAACTCAACTGGAAGAACAGAAGACATATATGGCATCACAATTGGAAGAACAGAAAACACACATGGCGTCACAAATTGCAGAACAATTAAAAGAACAAGAGGCACGCATAACATTACAGCTCGAAGCACAAGAAGAACGTATCTCAACAAAGCTGGAGGCACAGGAAACACAATTCTCATCGCAGCTGGAGGCTGTTAGTGAACGACAAAATAAAGTGGAGGCCGAGATGGATGCTTTGAAAGATCGGATTCAGGAGTTACAATTGAACCGTCCAATCACTTCAATGTCTACTCTGAAGGTAAAATCCCCAACGTTTGATGGTTCTGTTCCATTCCAAGTATTTAAGCTCCAATTTGAGAAGACGTCGACAGCGAACAACTGGAATGATGAAGATAAAGTTGCAGCACTCTTCGTAGCATTGAAAGGACCAGCTGCCGAAATCTTACAGACTATTCCAGAGTACGAACGGAACAGTTATGACGCATTGATGGCTGCTGTAGAACGGCGATACGGAAGCGAACACAGGAAACAGATATTTCAAATAGAATTGCAAAACCGCTACCAAAAAGCTAACGAGACTTTGCAGGAGTTTGCTTCGGACATTGAAAGATTGGTTCATCTTGCAAATGCGGATGCACCCGTGGAATACACGGAAAGAGTGAAGATTCAGAGCTTTATAAATGGCATAAGGGACGTCGAAACGAAGCGAGCCACATACGCGAACCCAAAGCCAACATTCGCAGAAACGGTGTCATAAGCTCTGATTCAGGAAACGGCGTCGCTTCTGTGTAAGCCAGTTTTCAAAGCACGCCGTGTGGAAGTAGAAAGGCCAGAGTGGGTAAACGCAATATTGGAGGCACTGAAAGGATCGCAAAAGCGAAGTGAAAAAGTTATCAAATGCTTCAAATGCGGGAAGTCCGGTCACATAGCACGTCATTGCGATCTTGGTCTTAATAGTTCCAACAATGTGGGTGGCCGTAAACGCAAAGCTGGAGGAGATGGGCAAGAGCGAGTAAGAGGTAGAGAGCTAGACCCAGCTATTGAGTGCCCCGTGATATCTGTGTCGCAAATTGGAAGGAAATCAAGCAGTCTTACCGTCAGAGGGAATGTGGATGGCAAAGAACGAGTACTGACTGTAGATACGGGCGCATCTCATTCCTTGATCCGATCTGACTTGGTCAACAAGAGAGTAAAACCGTTACCTGGAGCAAAGTTGCGTACGGTCACTGGCGAGTATAACCAAGTTCAGGGAGAAGTGATATGTGAAGTATTGATTGGGAAGGTCATGGTTCTACACAAATTTGTTGTGGCGGAGATTGTTGATGAAGTTATATTGGGAGTGGATTTCTTGGTTGACCATGACATTAAGATCGATATGCAGAGAAGGGTGATGTGTTATGAGAACCAAGATGTGCCACTTAACTTTAGTTTGGAAAAAGCGTTCAGCAGTAATCGGGTACTGGTGGAGAAGACTCGACGAAGGCCACGAAATTCAAAGGTAAAGGTTGATGGAACAAATGGGCCAAACAAATCAAAACCGAAGGTACCTGTGAGAGAAACACTGGCATTGAAAAGCCCTAACGGACGTACTGAAACGAAGAAAGAATGCAATGGTGGTTTCAAGCCAAGGCACACTACTGTTGTGAAGCGTCGGAACGATACTGATTATGCAAAGGAAATCCGTCCAGCGCAAGCTCTGCGAAGTAGTTCTTCATTGGTCAAGCAACAGAGTGCGAGGGAAAGATCCAGGATAATGAGTAGTAAGATGAAACACAGGTACGACAAGGAAAATAATTCGAAAGGTCTCTTGGCGGGAGATTTGGTACTGTTATACAACCCTCACCGGCGGGAAGGTGTTCCATCCAAATTTCGGTGCAGTTGGGAAGGTCCGTACAAGGTTGTGAAGAAGATCAGTGATACCATCTACCGCATGCAAAGCATTGAGAAACCACGGAGTAGAATAGTGGTACATTTGGCGATGCTAGCAGCGTTTAGATCGAGAGATTTGTCTGATCGGGACGATCAGACTTAGGTGGAGGGCAGTGTCACGGATATTAGCATCCCTAAGCTATACCATCACTAAGGCGATGCTAAGCGATGTTCACGTCAATAATCAAATCATGTATACACATATATAAGGCAGCCGAGAGATGTCACATACAGATGCATTTACTTATACGCCTATGTGTGTGCGAGAGACTGTAAACTACAAACTCACATACATCTGAGAGACGCTGAAAAGAAGAAAATTGTAAACAAGTAGAAACTATATGAGAACTATAAACACTCGAAATAGTTGGTAAGTTCTGGAAATAGAAGAGCCTAGATGTATGCAGCGTAAACTATAAAAGCGGCACAAGCGAGTAAGAAGTAATTCAGTTTGAGTTGAGCTATCAATCAGTTTGATTAAGCACGCGATCTGGCGGCCAATAGTAGAGTTTCATTTGAGTTATCAATCAGTTTGGTTATTAAGCCAGCGAGTAGCAAAGTATAAGTGTTATTGTGAAGTACTTTAATAAAGGCCATTTTTCCATTATTCAATATTGGAGTTATTTATTCAACAGTTTAGTGATTCGAACTTAGCAGAGGATTGCAAATAAGAGGATTTGCAAGTAAATTCGTTACAGTATATTTAGTATAAATAGCTTTATATGTCTTGTTGAATACAACAGATGTATAATGTATAGCCCAAAGTGGAGCTCAAGAAGAAATAAAATAAAATAAAGTTAAATAAAATAAAATACAATGCAATATATAAAATAAAATAAAATAATTTAAAATAAAATTAAATAACTAAAAAATTAAAATAAAAGCAAATAAACAAAATAAAATAAATAAAAATAAAATAAAATTAAATTAAATACAATAAATAAAACAAAATAAGTAAAATAAAAATAAAATAAAATAAAGTAAAAAAATAAAAATAAAAAAAAAAATATAAAATATAAAACTAAAAATGAAAAAAATAAACAAAACGAAATAAAATTAAATAAAACAATATAAAAAATATATAATAAAAAAAAAATTTAAAACAAAATTAAATAAAGTTTAAACTGATTTCCTTTCTAAATGTTTTCATGGCCGTTCGTTGCTTGTGCGACCTTCAGTTTAATTTAAACATTCAATTATCTATTCCATATGCGTAATGGGATATTATAAAGCCGCAATGAATGAATTTTATTTGCAATAAAGAAATTATTATCCTCCACGATATTGCTTCTGACTTTATCTGCTCGCATTGTACATATGTATGTACGAGTATATATTTCAAAGCATAATAATAGAATTGTCAAACGTTGGCCGTGAATAGTCATACCATAATTGTTGGCTACATACCACGTCAATATCTTCAATGTTTTTGTTTTTCAAATTTTTATTAGAATTGATTTATTTGCTTTTAATTTTATTGTTCAAGCATTGCAATTGCTAAACAACTAAACAACAATGCTAGTTATGTTGTAAAGCTAGTATTATTTGTTTGCAATTAAATTGTCAATAACACGAAATAAGCTGCTCCTCTAAGGGGTTGTGGTTTTGATTGAAGGTTTTATAGAACACATGCTAGACTTCCATAAGCATATTGCTCCATGTACTTATGTATATAGTGTATTTATTTGCACGAGTAGCGAATCGGAAAATTTATCGCATTTTGCATTATGATCTGCATATTGATCCGTTTAATTTTTTTATGCGATTTATCCGAATCAAAATGCACAAAATGTGAGCCTGTGGCTAAATTAATGGTTTGTTAGCACTGAATTAGCGCCTATCAACTTATTGGTTGGAATATGACTGTTTTCTGTTTTATTAACGAAATGTTACACAGATGGTATATTTTATGTGCACTGTTGGTACAATAAAAAATATTAATAGCGCTGTCAGGCATTGTGAAGTTGATTGACATTATTTCCTTACTAATATAATTTTTCTTGAATTATTTTAATAACTGTTGTAATGCAAAGATTTTGATTAAAGTCTCATAATTTCTGATGGATTATTATCGCCAAGTTATCGGTTTGTCCTCGACTTGATATCGCTGAGTCATCTGCTTCTTATTCATTATTATACCAGTTTTAAAACTTATCTATTCGAGGCGAATCCTGTTTCCTGGGAGGGCGGGATGGCCTAGAAGGTTCCAAAACCGCTAATATAGTTCTAAAGTTTGTACCAATGGATTATAATAAAACTGTTGTTTTTATCTGTCACATTGAATGGTAACAAATACCTAAGGACGGGACGGCACAGCCGAAAACCTCGCACCTTTTGTGAAAGGATCATACAATAATCTGATGAACTTTTAAAGAATCATGAAATTAACTCTATGGGATATATAAAATAAATTTGTGTCATATATCTGGTAAGATTTTAAGCTTTTAGCTCTAAAAATGTGGAAGAAACCACAAAAACCATCTCATCTAAACAACCAGTTGTATGGGATATTTGCTATATATATTTAGCTGTTAAAATGGGACAGAAGTTACGAAAAGATTCTTTTCTGAACAATCGTTTGCATTGGATATACGCTATATATACGAACGATCTGTACAATTTTTTCTTTAAAATTTATTTACCATATACGTAATAATTTGGTGAAATATGACGGTTATAGCTGTTAAAGTGGTGTAGAAAATACGAAAAGTTTCTTATCTGAACAATCGGTTGTATGGGATATATGTTATATATAAAGCCGATCGTTACTATTTTTTCAGACAAAAATACTTGCTAAATACGTAAACATTTGGTGAAGTTTTAAGATTCTAGCTGTTAAAATCGGGCACAAATTACGAAAAGCTTCTTATCTGAACAATCAGTTTATATGGGAGATATGCGGTATATACAACCATTCTGTATGATTTTTCTTGCAACATTATTACTATATATAATAATTTGGTGAAACTTGATGAAACTTGAATGGTGTAGAAATTACGAAAAGCTTCTTATCTGAAAAATCGGTTGTATGGGATGTATGCCATATTTAGGGCTGATCGTAACAATTTTTTCAGAAAAAAAGAATACAAAATACGGTAGTGACTGTTGAAATTTTGAGCTTGTAATAGAGGAAAAAATAGCGAAAGCCCTCTTATCTGAAAAATCGGTTGTATGAGAGATATATGCTATAGTAATCCGATCCGGTTGATTTCGGCAGATGTCTAATGAAACAAAAAATATATCACCTCGCAAAATTTCATAAAGATATTTCAAGTCATTTTCAGGATCACTTCGATATACTTATTAGTACGCCTGTCTCTTCTCCTTTAAGGATTTACAGTTTTGAGATTCGTCATAAATATAATGTACCATAGCAGTGAATGGTATACAAAAAAGGCGATTCGCGGTCTTATTTAAAATGTTTAGTTGCACCTAGTTCAACTCACATTTTAACGCTCAAATTTCTCTCAATATTTGCTGCACACTGCAAATATGTTTAAGCTTTCCCTCTTGGTAAAACAAAAATATCCGTACACTGTTGTATGCCAATGAATACTCTAACAAAGTTGCAAATATTTATTAAAGTATATGGCATTTTCCCCATACATACCTACGTACATATTTAGCATCTAAATGATTTTGTCACCTATGGATTTTGCGATGCAATTAGCAACATTTTTTTTTTTTTTGCTTAGACAGAGCATATAAAACAAGCATCATAACTAAGCGCTTGTATATAACAGTGATTTTACAAAAGTGTGAATAGGCGGCCGCCGTGGTGTGTGCTCTGCCTACCACACCAACGATCCTAGGTTACGCCCCGGGCAAAACAACATCAAAATCTTAGAAACAAGTTTGTTCAATTAAGAGAAAATTTTTCTAAGCGGGTTTGCCCCTCGGCACGGTTTGGCAAGCACTCCGCGTGTATTTATGGCATGAAAAGCTCTCAGTGAAAACTCATCTGTCTCGCAGATGCCGTTCGGAGTCGGCATAAAACGAGTAGGTCCCGTCCGTCCAATTTGTAGGAAAAATTAAAAAAGAGCGCGACGCAAATTGGAAGAGAAGCTCGGCCTAAAATCTCTTCGGAGGTTATCGCGCCTTACAATTATTTTATTTTTTTTAATAGGCTCAAGCTCATAAATAATTTTCATAATTAATGCGCATCGCTAGGAAAAAAAGAGCATTATTTAATTAACACATCAGAGGAAACAACAGTAGCATAAACTAGCTTAAGCTGCAGATCTTTGTAGTATGATCTGTTCGTAACAAGAATGTGTTTTATTCGTGCATTGCATTACTTACGAGCAGCCACGCACAACATTGTGATATTTTTTCCACCAATTGGCAAGTAAAAATTAATAAACATACATATGAACATAAACATTTTATTTACGCTCATATTTAGCAAAAATTTATAGGCTAGACATTCCACAATACAGCTGCTGTTTGCAATGTTCATTATTATGATGCTATTTTGCTTGCTGTAGTTTGTGGCATGCAACAAATTTACTGAAAATGTTATTTGGTCAGCATACATTAAAATCAACAATGTATAACATACACACTTACATATGTATAAATGTGCAAAAATTAGCACAATGCATTGACAATGAACACTAACCAAAGTGTCGCGTGCACAAAATCAGCCAAAAAGCAAATAAATATTGTTCAAGTTTAATGGCAGTAAAATGTAATTAAAAATTGTAATTTATGCTCGTGTGGTGTTAACGACTCAACACTTCATTCATATTCACATAGTTGGTATGTAGTTAAAATTAGGAGTTTGTTTAGTACGTGTTAGAACTTTAACATTTTACAATACTAGTTCCATTTTATTGTGCAGAATTACGAGTACAAGCGCCCTTTATGTAGACAATAATTGCGCAGAAGATAACATCAGTTAGGGGAAGTGCACAGCATGCACGTCTACACTACAAACGCAGTGGCAATCGGTTATGTAAATTAAATGCAGTATAGTCTAGTAAGAATATTGGTTTATGAAATGTCTTTACATTAAGAGAAGTTAATTGATTTGCTAGTTTCCCAGTTTGCTTTTGTGATGTCAATGGCACGTTTATGATGCAAAGAAAAAACAAGTTCGTTTCTTAAGTCTTTCGAACGGAATACCCTTTCAAATAGTGGCTACTTCACAAGAGCCATATATATAGCTATATATGAAGAAGTGCGAAAACAATTCTAAAAAGAGCAAATTTTAAAAATAGCAAAATTCATAATGACCAATTAATGTCGGAGAAAGTTTATATATTTTAGAAAATTCTTATGTGTTTGGGAAACTGGCCAAAGAGATTCAGAAAATGGCAAGAAAGTAATGATAAAGTCACAAAAAAGTAAAATTTTTTTTCGACATTTCCGGCGCTATTCAACTACGGTGGCGATAGGTTGGTAAGGCGGATGCACCAGCTTCTTTACAAAATATGGTCGGATGAGCGCATATCCGACGATTGGAATCTAGGTGCTCTTTCCACAGTACACAAGAAAGGGGATTCTGCAAACTGCGCCAACTTTCGCGGAATCAGCTTTTATATATAGCGTAAAAGGTCCTGTTAAATGCAATGTGTGAAAGATTGAAGCCCGCCGCGAATCAGTTAATTGGGCTATATCAATGCGCTTTCAGATCTGGAAAAATCTACCATCGACCAGATTTTCCCAATGCGCCAAATCGAGGGAAAACCCGCGTAAAAAGAATTGACATACATCACCTCCTCGTCGGCTTTAACGTCACCTTCGATAGCACGAAATGAGTAGACTATGTGACATTATGTCTTAATTGGGTTTCTCCGAAAAACTTATACGGCTACGTAAAATGACGTTCAGCAATGCCATCAGCTCAGTTAGTGTTTAGGCCCAATGCCTAACTTTTACCTGATTGACGGCACCCCTCCCTAACGTTTTAATAATATTTCCAGCCACCCACACTCACGCCGCATTTGTGTGCATGCATGCACATGCATGCGTTTCATACACATGCACGTGTGTGTGCAGGTTGTCAGCACCCATGCCCGTATATGTGGGGGTTGTTGTGTGTGTGGTTTTTTCCCCTCCTTAATACCAGAGGACCTTTTCGCGGCTTAGCGCTTGTCATCAACGGGACAACCGGCCTCTTTCTCGATTCACCGCCAACCAGCATACATCGCAAAGATCACCATCGTCACTTAAAACACCAAGGTAATATTGTAACCACATTGTATATTTTCCTTCACTCTAAATTAAATATTATATTATAACGAGGAAATTCCTCTTTGTGTTCTTATTTATTTCTTTTGAGCGACCCACCCACTCCAAGATCGACTCGTGTGCGCCTACCCACTGCCGGTTTCAGACGCACCCAGGCCGAACATTGGTCCTTACGCACCGAAAAAAGAACTAAAAGCCTAAAATTACAGTCCACAACGCAGCACAATTTTGCCTACTAAAAATTTATTTGCCACAGCAGATCACAGCAGCCAAAAATTGACAAGGAAAAAGTTGGAGTTTTTATATTGTACATAGGTGACCAGAGCCACAGCATATTCGCCAACCACAGCACAGCACAATCAACTTTTCTTACGACAAACTAAGAAGTAAGTGTTATATTTCTTGCCACTTTTTTTGAGTGTTGTTTTTTTGCAAAATAAAGAAGAAACCCGTGTAGTGCGCGAAAAATTAAAATCAGGAAAAAAAAGTGAAAACAGTGAAGTTATTTAGTGAGCACCAATTTATTTTTCTATTTTCAAAGGTTAAATCACTCGGTTTGTTAGCCTTTATTTCAGTCCTTGTGATTATCTGGCCTATCCCCCCACCAGTGGTAAGGTTTTCCAGATACAACGCAAGGAAGGGGGTAACCTAACCTCACTTTCCGCACCATACTAAATAGGTTTTTGTTGTTGTTTTTTTTGCACATCACAAACACGAAATTAAGTTCAATTTAATTAATTAATCCGGTGCTCACTTCACTTTTTAAACACTTTTCACACTTTTTTTGCGCTTGTTTTGCAATATCGCACGCATTTTTTCACTTTTACAAAAATACACCCATTATCTGTGGAGGTGGCGAGTGGCTCCCCTTTTTTTTGTTGTTGCCGCTGAGACAAAAAGTCTGTAAATTAAACCTTTTTGCTGTTGTCGCTGCTGTGACAAAAAGTCCATAAAGTAAACCCTTTTCGTTGTCGCTACTCTGACAAAGTCTGCAATAAACAAAATAAATAATAAGCTTCGAATTTCAATAATGTTTATTTACGGCTGGGCAGGTATTTTTACTCTAAAGCGTTCCATTTCTATAATCGGCAATTTTCTCGTTAATAAACGTAAATAAAACAATGGAAACCTACATCGGTTTAGCAGAATCAATCGCAGAGTTTGATAAAGATTACAGCCTTATTCCGGAGAGCGACCATAGCAAACTTACTTACTTACTTAATTGGCGCTTAACCGTCTAAACGGTTATGGCCGTCCAACAAGGCGCGCCAGTCGCTCCTTCGCTCCGCCAACCGGCGCCAATTGGTCACACCAAGGGAGTTTAAATCGTTTTCCACCTGGTCCTTCCAACGGAGTGGGGGCCGCCCTCTACCTCTGCTTCCATAGGCGGGTTCCGATAGAAACACTTTCTTGGCCGGAGCATCATCTTTCATTCGCATAACATGGCCTAGCCAGCGCAGCCGCTGCGTTTTAATTCGCTGGACTATGTTGATGTCCGCATATAGCTCGTACAGCTCATCATTAAATCTTCTTCGGTACTCGCCATCGCCAACGCGTAGAGGTCCATAAATCTTTCGAAGAACTTTTCTCTCGAACACTCCCAAAACCGCTTCATCTGCTGTTGTCATGGTCCATGCTTCTGCCCCATATAGCAGGACGGGTACGATAAGTGACTTGTAGAGTATGATTTTCGTTCGCCGAGAGAGGACTTTACTTTTCAATTGCCTACCTAGTCCAAAGTAGCATTTATTGGCAAGATTGATTCTTCGCTGGATTTCAGTGCTGATGTTGTTGCTAATGTTGATGCTGGTTCCCAAATAAACGAAGTTATGGCTGCCAACAGTAGCGTGGTTGCCAAGGCGCATATGCGCTGACTCTTTGCTCGATGACAGCAGGTACTTCGTTTTGTCCTCATTCACCATCAAACCCATCTTTACCGCTTCTTTTTCCAGCTTGGAGTAAGCAGAACTAACAGCGCGGGTGTTTAGGCCGATGATATCAATGTCATCAGCATATGCCAGTAATTGCACGCTTTTATAGTATATTGTTCCAGTGCGGTTAAGTTCTGCAACTAGTATAATTTTCTCCTGCATCAAATTCATTATAGCAAACACACCCTTGCAATACAGCAGGAAGAGTTGCGGCTCTTGTGGAAGAAGGTAAAGTCTGCGTTTTATTCGTTATTGGGATCTGGTGAGGTGTCAGCGGATGATGTTATGGCGATCAGAAAGAAGCAAAAGGCAGTATACGCAATCTACGTGCGATGTTCAGCGTCTATATCTGCTGAGGCAGAAAAATACAAGAAGGATGAAAAGAACGTCAACCCTGAGCAAGAACCTCATGGGCATAAAATTCGCCTCCCGGCTTGCGACACGGAAGTTTTTAAAGGGGATTATCTGTCTTGGCCAACTTTTCGCGACCTGTTCACAGCGATATATATAAACAATTCTAGTTTGAAAGGGGTGGAAAAGTTATTCCATCTCAACAACAAAACGCAGGGCGAAGCAAAAGATATCGTAAAAAAATGCCCTCTCACAAATGATGGTTTCGAAATGGCCTGGAAAAACTTGTGTGAAAGATACGAAAACAAACGCATCTTAGTTAACACACAACTACAAATTTTATTTAACTTAAAAAAGGTAGAAAGTGAGTGTGGCAGTTCAATAAAAAGGCTGCAAAATGATATAAATAATTGTATTTCGTCCCTCAAATGCCACAAAATTGACACTTCCAATTGGGATGCAATCCTGACTTATCTCTGCTCAACCAAGCTACCAGAGAGCACGTTGGCTCTATGGGAGCAAAGTATAGATCATAAAATGGACATATCCAAGTGGGAGAATATGGATAAGTTCCTGTCTAATCGGTTTCAGACACTTGAAACAGTGTCTAGTTTTACAGGGCATGCCACTTTGAAAGTGCAAAAACCAAACGCGTCGCGACAATCGTCAGAAACCCCTACGAAAAGACTTGGTGCTTTTCAAACGAAAGTATCCAAGCAAACAATAAAATCAATTTGTAAAATGTGTAAATCCCCTGAACACAGACTACGCAACTGTTCACGCTTCTGCGAGTTAAGATTAAAAGATTAAATTTATAAAATCCACAAGTGGCTGCCTGAATTGCTTATCCCCAGGACAAACCGTGACGAAGTGCACCAGTTCCTACAACTGTTCCAAATGCCACTCTCGTCACCACACGCTCCTGCATGCGGATACATCTCAGCACACGGCTGTATGCAAACCTTTCAAAGATGCGGATAATATCCCAACAACTTCGGCACAGGCGTGACAATCTGCGAACCAGAAGGTAAAATCCTGTCATGCCAATTCCAGCACAGGCGTGCTATTAGGAACTGCTCGCGTACACATTCACCATAATGGTACCGACTTCTCCGCGCGGGCATTAATTGATTCAGGGTCTGAATGTTCTTTCATGACAGAAAGACTGAAACGCAGAATCAATTTGACGCCGAGGAAAATGCATGCCCAAGAGTCGGGTATCACCAACGCAGTATCTGCTCAAGTTAGAGAGGCATCCACCATCGAATTACGTTCACCAGTGGATTCATGCTTCAGCTTGACTACTCCAGTTCTGATTCTAGTCAAACTTACTGGGAATCTGCCATCCTGCCATATCAACACAATGACTATGCAGGCATTCCCAGACTTGGTTCTGGCAGACAAGAGGTTCTACGTCAACGAAGATGTAGACCTCATACTTGGTGGATACATATATACCCAAATTATAATGAGCGTTCTGAAAAAGAATGTACTTAATACACTTCTGGCCCAAGAGACAGTGTTCGGTTGGATACAAACCGGTCGAGTTGAAGCACCGAGTCCAACGAAAAGCATCGTGTCATTTTACAACGAGGTTGCATTGGACAACCAATTAAAAGCATTCTGGGAGATAGAAAATGTTCCCAAAAATAAAATGCTTAATAAAGAAGAAAGGTATTGTGAACAGTTATTTAAGGAAACGACAAAACGTGATGAAAATGGTAGGTATACAGTTTCGCTACCATTCAGGCAGGATTACCCTGAAATAATTAAATTAGGACAGTCCCTAAAGCGCGCATGTTCACAATTCTTCAGAAATGAGGGACGATTACTGAAAAACCAAGAGTTAGGGAAAGAGTATGTTCGGGTGTTATCCGAATACGAAACGCTTGGACATATGAGAAAAATCAAAAACAATATTCCATTCGACGATTCCGATAGTTATTTCCTGCCCCACCACGCCATTGTAAAAGCGGAAAGTACCACTAACAAAGTGCGCGTTGTCTTCAACGCGTCAAGTCCGACAGCAAATGGCATTAGTCTAAACGACATACTCCACCCAGGTCCAGTACTCCAAGCAGACTTGCCTATTTTAATTCTACGTTGGAGACTGTACCGCTTTGTCTTTAATAGTGACATAGAAAAGATGTATAGGCAAATTTGGGTGACCGATAATCACGCCAAATTTCAAAGAATTGTCCATAGAACATCCCCCAATGAACCCATCAGTCTTTACGAACTAAAGACTGTCATATTTGGTGTAAACTGCGCCCCCTACCTCGCGATACGGTCACTTCTACAATTGGCTGATGATGTAGAAAATACGCACCGAATAGCATCGGGTATACTACGAGAAAGTATGTATGTCGACGACGTTTTATCTGGAGGACATACAATAGCGTCAAGCATCAGAGCGAGAAACGAGATTCGCGAAGCATTACACTCAGCTGGCTTTCCATTGCGCAAGTGGACATAAAATTGTGAGGAAATCCTTCAGGACATCCCCAAAACGGATTTGCTCAGCGAGGACTTCCTAGCGTTTGAAGAGGCTAGCTCGGTGAAGGCACTCGGAATACGATGGAACGCGCACTCAGACATGTTTTACTTTACAGCAGGAGCTTTAGGGAATGGCGAGAACACCACCAAACGCGCAATCCTATCCGCTATAGCCAAACTTTTCGACCCTTTAGGCTGGCTTGCACCAATTGTCATAGTGGCAAAAATACCAATGCAGCATATCTGGTTAGAGGGCACCGGGTGGGACGAACCTGTCACCCCAACTACCTTAGAACGGTGGGAAAATTTCACCCAACACTATAACGAAATAGATAACATTAGGATACCGCGATGGGTAAATTTTACGCCCGAGGACGACATTGAAATACATGGTTTTTGCAATGCATCAGAAAAGGCATATGCAGCAGCAATCTACATGCGCGTAAAAAGGGACGATAAAATTTTCACAAATCTCTTGCTAGCCAAAACCCGAGTAGCCCCAGTGAAAACCATCTCACTACCACGTTTAGAACTTTGCGGCGCCGTGCTGCTCGCAGAAACCATGGAATCAATATTCCTAACCATTCATTTGGGGCCAGCAAAAGTTCACCTCTGGACGGACTCAACCATCGTACTCGCATGAATAAGAAAGCCGCCCTGTTCCCTGGTCAACCTTCGTCGCACACCGAATCACTAAGATCATCGATATGGTCGGTAGAAAGGACTGGCTTCACGTGGAATCGGAATCTAATCCAGCGGATCTAGGAAGCAGAGGACTACCTGCATCAGAGTTGGTCAACAATTCGTTGTGGTGGCAGGGACCTTCTTGGCTGCAAGAAGACAATTCCCACTGGCCAGCACAAGAGACCGAATACAAAACGTCCATTGAGGAGAAGAGGGCACAAACATATCCCACGACAAGGGTAGATCAGGTAGATATTCTCGACCGTTTTTCAAATTTACCCAGGGCTTTAAAGGTTCTATCCTATGTTAGGAGATTTTATAAACGAACTCACCCAAAAACTAAAGCAATGTTCCACGAAAGGTCGTGTATAATCTCAGCCGATGAGATTAAGGCAATGACTCAAGCATTAATACGAGTTTGCCAAAAACAATTTTACGAGACAGAATATTTAAAATTGAAAAATAGGGAACCTATCGATCGAAAGAGAGAAATACTGTCACTCAACCCATATATCAACAAAGATGATATTATTAGAACAGGGGGGCGTCTAGGGGCGTCAAAAGACATGTCATACAACGAGCGTCATCCGATCATCTTGCCTTACAATTGTAGGCTGTCTCGCCTTACAGTTATGATGGCTCAGCATGACTCCCTTCATGGCGAGAACCAGCTCATGCTCCGTCTCATCCGAACCCAATACTGGATACCGAATGTCAAGACCATGATCAGAGCCGTCATCCACAATTGCAAAACCTGCATTATTCATCGAAAGCAGGCACAGTCCCAACTTATGGGTACCCTTCCTTGCGAACGGACTACTTTTACCCGCGCGTTCACCAATACCGGGGAAGATTTTGCGGGGCCTTTCGACATCAGAAGCTACCGCAGTAGAGGATGTCGACTGTCAAAAGGCTACGTATGCCTTTTTGTCTGTTTCTCCACTAAGGCCATTCACTTAGAGGCCACTAGTGACCTCAGCACCCCGTGCTTTCTCGCAGCCTTCTCGCGTTTTATCGCGAGAAGAGGGTGTCCGAAAAACATCTACTCCGACAATGGTACAAACTTTGTCGGAGCATCAAGATCTTTACGATCTGAATTTAAAGCCTTTCTGGCCGAAAGCCGAGACAAAACAGTCTCAAAGTATAGCCATCAAGCATTGAGCTGGCATTTTATTCCCGCCGCCGCTCCACATATGGGCGGCCTGTGGGAAGCGGGAGTAAAGAGCTTCAAAATCCACTTCAAAAAGATTGCTTCGCCCCCACAAATATACTATGGAGGAGTTCCAAACACTTTTGTGCAGGATTGAGGCGTGCCTCAACTCGCGCCCTCTCAGTCCAGGATCGAATGACCCAACGGACCTAGAACCACTAACCCCCGGACATTTCCTAACCGGCAGCCACCTGCTGGCTCCACCAGAACCAGATGCCAGTGAGAGCTCTGCCTCGATGATCAATCGATGGCAGAAACTCAAAGCCCTCCATCACACTTTCTGCAAACGATGGAAGGTGGAATATCTATCCGAACTTCAAAAACGAGTGAAGTGGAAGCATCCCAAAGAAAATATAAAAGTGGGAGATCTCGCTGTCCTCAAAGAGGACAACTTATCTCCCAACGAGTGGAGGCTAGGTAGAGTCGTCAACGTACACCCCGGAGAAGATAACCGAGTACGTGTAGTCGACCTCTTTACCGAGAAGGGTCAAGTCAGATGACCTTTGGTCAAACTGATCCTTCTTTCCAACGGAGGAGACGGATTGCGAGAAGGCCAATAGCTCCTCGTAACAAACCCTCCGTTCCCCTCCCTCACTACCTTCCGAACTCCACTTCCCTATCGATAATCCCCCAAAAACCCAGCTCTCGCCCACCGAGGCCAATCAACTACCCTAATGCAGATCCCCATCTGCCACAAAACACTTATTTTTAATTTTCAAAACCAAACCCCACTTCACTCACTCACCCCGAGCGAGGACACCAGAACCCTAACGCAGACTCACGGTCTGCCACGGAACGCAGATGCACTCAGCCAAAGGAACGAGGCCAAGTAATAACCTAACGCAGATTCGATATCTGCCGCAGAACCGAAAGGCATTCGGCCCACTAGATTACTAGATTTTAATTTTTAAAAACCAACCCACAACTCCACCGCTCTCCCAGAGCGAGGACAGCAAATCAACCCAACTTCACCCGCTCACCCGAGCGAGGATGACAGAAAACCTACACACTCGGCCAAAGGCGCGAGGCCAACAAAAATGTATCAATGTATGTATTGAAATAGCTATTAAAAAATAGTTAAAATGGAAACCAACCGTTTCCTTCTTAACTATAAATACAATCAAATAAAAATCCATGCTCAACTACCCATAGAGGTTGCACCTAACCAAATACGTGCCTCTTTTCGAAAACACATGCAAGGGGTTAAGAACGTGTTCAAAATGATACACTGGCATCAACGGGTTAACGGATTTTTTATCCGTACCGATAAAGTATTCATTCTTTAAAAGTATGCATATACATTTAATTTAATGGCTATAAAATTCAAATATGCAAATGTAGTAGTGTATAATTTCGTCCCAGTAGAAGGTATCTCTCTGCCGGTTCGAAAGAAAGGGTTTTAGAACTCCCCCAAAAGTAACGATGCGAGTTCATCCATTTGAATCTGACACTATGACAGCACGCGAAGACTTCGGGATAAGAATACCATTACACCCCCTAAGAAACCATCAAGATTCGCAATTTCGCATTTAGCATTACAATAACCTGAACGTACACTCATCACTGTTGACTCCTGTGACTAACAAGTTAACGTCCATGCAGTAAAAATGCGCAAGTACACGATAGTCATGTCCATTCAAGACAGATATGAGAGGCTCTTTGAGAGACCAACCCCTTCCAAAGAGCAGAAAACACAACTTGGTGCATTCTGTTTCTTCCCTTTATGTATCCCCAGCATTCATAAATACATTTACACGAACTCAAAGAGGCAGAGGGAGTGTTTGCCCATAGGCGCCAAAGGTCCTTTAAGAGTTGATTGTTGCTTGGCTAGCAGGGCGCTACTAGGGGATTAGAAGTTGATCGGTGTACCAAAGGCTGATACCGAAACCCGGTATCAACACCCAACAATTACCGAAATGCGTTTAATTTATTATCAACCGTTACGAAATAATATTCCGAATTCGAAATTTACCTTCGAAATTTTTGTCAAAGTTCTAAAATTATTTAAAACTTCAGCATATTTAATAACGCTTTACGCTTTATTTTAAAACAAATAGAGATAAAACTTTAATACAATCTAAAGACCCGCTTATATGTAGTCATCTTCGTAAACCAATATTAAAAAAAAAGAAAAAAACAAATGTAAAATGTTAGGTATTCGAGGCGAGCGTGACCGCGTATACGGCCTGTGACCCTAAGCGTGCCCTTACCGACCCCACTCCTAGACCAATAACACCGGCGCCAACCGGAGCATGATGTTCTTGGTCGGTACCGTTTCAATGTTGCCATCATCCCTTACTTGCACTCCACGGGGACTGACCATGGTATCATGCTCCGTCAGTTGTGCAACTTTGGTCTTTTTGAATAACTCAGCAATGCCACCAGTACGTGCTCTGATAGCATTAACCTTTCTCCCATGAGTTTCTCAACGCTCACAGTTTTCCAACCCAATTCGACAGCTTTGATGACAGCTACATAGCTGTCTGAACCGGAACCTGTCCCCACTAAATCGGCCTCATGGGTGCTCGCGTAGAAACGACCAGGAAACTCCCCCAATATAGCGCCATTGGTGTGAAGCGGGGTCTTACAGTGATGCAGTTACGTAGGGTATACTGAACTTTTGTTCTAAATTTGAGTTCATTTAAGATAACTAACAAAAAAAAACTGGATCTGCCACAGATACACATTGAATTTGAATTAGGAAGCATCAAAATTCCACAATTTTTTGGGTTTGATCTCTGTGGTAAGTGCTACACATATCAGAATCTAGAAAACATGAACCAAGAACAAAATTTACATTTTTATAAAAACATCATATCGGGGAAGATAGTCATCAGCAGCTTAAATGAGTTATCCAAGCAAGCCGCGAAGATACAAAAGCAGCACCCACATAAAAATCTCAAATAAGCAATAGTGTCACCAATACGTTAGTGATTAAGAGTGCCGGCGATCATACATTTGGGGGCTCAGCACAACCATCACCGAACAACGGCAAGGAGGGGTAAGGAGTGCACAAATGCGCTAAGTGCTGCTGCTGCCACAAATCCAAGAAAAGGTTAGCATAAGAACCTTTGCTAGCGCAATATCCCCAAACAAAAGGTATAATTTTTGCCAATCCACATCGTAGATGGGGTGAGGAACAGTGACGTCGCGTGGTTTTCCAAGCTGCCCGGAAATTTAATTTGGATGATCCAGACGGATTCTACGATTTTTTTTTTTCATGGTTGGAAGAATTGTGAGCAAACATTATCGCTAAGACCGCGTAGCGACTCTGTCTAGGTGCCCCCATCCATGTGGACAGCCATACAACGATCACAAAGCTATATCATCGACACGATACGACCGGGACTTGCAGATGTTATGGCGTCAGTAGGGGGTTACCTAGATTCCTAGTACAACATCATAATTTAACTGCACATATGTCACCCCTACACCCGAGTTACTGGAAGCTTACGGCCTTAAAAACACGTGCGGTTTACGCAATTAACTTATTTAATAGTTAATGTATACCGTACACTGCCAGAACGGATTGCAGAATTAAATTTGCTTTTATATAAACTGTGATCGATGTCATCGAGGAAACGTCTCATTTCCCATTTGCCTTTCAATGTTGCCTCTTGCTGCTTGACTTCCTATTTCCCCTTCTTTCCACAAATTGCATAGTTTTTTTCTTCCATTACTACCCTTTTCCTTCGGTCTTTAATCGGGCAGTAGCCCGGACATGATCCGCCAAGTGACGCAAACATGTCTAGTGTGCGATGGCCCTCCTAAAATTTGCAACGGGATGAACGAGGATATGAAACAAAGCTAACAGACTTAATTTGGGATGCAATGTACCTCGGTATTTAACGTTGTATATGCACATGCCTTTCTCTGCACATCGACATGAGCGTATTGACCTCATCATCGGTTCTTGCGCCACATAATCGTATTCTACTATAGCGGAAGCTCCTCTCGATGCAAAGTCCATGCTGTGTGCAAGAATAGAGCGGGGCAAACGTAAACTCGTACTTAGTTACTGTATCAATGGTTTGTATGAAAGAAGCAGTAGGAATGCGGAAATGATCGGATCAAGCTCAATATAGCCTGGTAGGGCTCAATTCGAAGTAGGCATGTAGTTAACTATCCGGTTGTATGTTTGCTTGGTTGACTAGCAGTTTAAGTCGTCCACGTTTCGTATGTATAAGATTACGTTAGTTTTTGTGCGACTATTCTTAAATGCATTATCACTTTATACACATATAAACCTACACATTCATTTATTTATGTTTATTTATAGGTAACTAACAAGCGATATGGTTATACTTTTATTTTAAACTAATTCAATCGCTCTGGTTTTTACAAATTTGTCGCTGTACTCATCACTTCGCTTTATACTTTATCTCTGTTATCTCCTTTGTTTCGCTTCTCTTAGTGATATATTTTTAAGTACTAAAATTTCCAGTTGTATGGAGCTACAAGGAACCGCATCAAAGCACCCACTTCATTGTCATCACACACTCATTCTCAACACTCAAATATTTAATTAATTCACGTCACGGCAGCCGGGACGTAAGAACAATGCTCAAATCCAATGCATGCAATCTTGGCAAACTAAAGCCTGAGGAAATGGTTAAACATGGTGAACATAACACGGACTGGGTGGGTGCCATTAACATAAATATATATATCTACATACATGTGTGTGTGTGCATATATAATTCTATATCCGCGAGTATTGCCTGATATGATTTTCAAATGAACGCGCGTCTGCTACGTGCCCAATTTAGTGCTTGTAATTCATTAAATTCTTTTCTCACGCCTATATTTGAAAAGCGTTAATTAATGAAAAACATCCATAAAAGGAAAACTAGACTGATGCGGCTCAAGTAAATCAATTAAAAAGCACACTGTACCAGCTACACCTTCATATAAGGTATGAGGTAGATCTGGTGAACGCACACGATGCTTAACCTCCTAATCAGTTAACAACTCCACAAGCTTTACAGCTCGGTAATAGTATTTTAGTTCATTTGTTAAGCGATATAGCAGTAGGAATACATAACCGTTACCAGCAACGCCATGAAAAATATCGGGCCCCTTACGTAAGAAACCCTTTCTCCACACCAAGTCAGCGGACCGTCTTAATGCTTGTAGAAATTTTTCTTCTTTAAAAATTAAATATGATTTAGCTAGTAAATATACTGCGCCTGAAGCACCATAACAGCAACGAACCAAGCGTTTATCACGGCCACTTTTAAGATCTTCCAGTGCTACAGGGAAATTACCTTCAGTGTCCTGAAGAGTTAAGAAGAAATCTATTGAGGGTTTAATATCACGCAGTTTTGCACTAGGTGCCGATATGGGGTCTGTACGAAACTACGGACTATCTAACACGGGGAACGTTTAGCTGCAATTGGATAATTACGTCTACTCATCAAAAGCAGACGTATAATGCGTTCGTTTCCTTTAATAAGAAATATGCTACCCAAAATTACATTTGAAAAGAAAAAAAGAAGAAAAATTTATTGATTAATAAAAGGAAATATATATTAGTAATCAAATTTATTACAAATCTTCACCACATCATTACCTTTTCTTTAGGACATTATGCGCAACAATAGTATTACTCCAAACCACGCCGTAGTAAAAAATGAAATGAAAGAACGGAAAATCACTTGATACATTTCCCGTTGTTTCAATTCATAGATATTTTGCCTTCTATACACGGGTATGTATGAATGTGCGTTTTTTTTTTTTGTCATTGCCGTTGGTATGCTTAGACCAGTGCGCGGACTTTTTAAGAGGAAAATGTTGGTAGATTTTTTTTACCAAGAAAATAATAGATACATCTCATATTTGTACCAAACAATTAATAAATTATTGTAAAACAAATAACGCGCATTTCAAGGAAATGACACTTTAAAACGCGTAAACAAGACAAAATTAATTGCACATTTGTACATACCTATGCACATAGCTTATGCCTATACGATACTCACTTTTTTCCTGTATCATGAGTGTGAGATACTGACAAACATGCACTAAAACGTCTAATCACAACAACAGTATTCCAAAATACCAAAAATACTGCCACAAAATAACCGATTTCGGCATGTTATCGTTTACGTAAACATTTTTGTTTTCCTTCAAATTATTCACAAAAAGAAAAAAAAGGGGCTATTTCTCTCATCAAAAATTTATTTCTTGTTTAAAGTTGTTCACAAAGTTTTTCAAAAATTGACTGATTTGGTCAGTAGCACCTCATAAGGTTAGATGGGTGGGCTCGGCAATTCAATACTTTAAAAATGATCGCGGTATACGTTTTCAGTGCGAAAATACCGAAATATTGGTAGAATCTAAGTTTTGGTGGAAGAAGTCGTAGAAGTAGTAGAAAATGAAAAATGGGTCAAAACGGTTGGTCACTCTACCAACGCGATTAAGTCCGTGCACTGACTGTCCATATACTTATACCAACGTATGTACATATATATGCCGAGTTTATATGTACACTATATTAGGGATGCATAAAAAGATGCAAACGTGTACCCAAACACCCGAGTCTGAGGAATCGGTATCGGAGCCAAATACCCTTCGGGAACCGTGCCTTTTGATAAAGGCCATCAATAAACAGGACTACAAGAGTACTTGGGAAAAGTTGAACAAATAAGCGGAGGGCAATACCAACAAATAAAAAATTATACATTTTATAAATCTCTCCCCTCTTCCAAAACGAACATATTTTTTCTTTATTGGCATACAATTTTGCTGTCCAGACATTTTTTTTGCGGCGGGCAGGAAAGTTGCTGGTTTTTAGCACCAACAACACAAATAACAGCGACTCAAAAGAACCCACGCTATACACTTTCTAGGCGGTTCGGTACCAGAATGTGCGAACCGAAAATCGTAAATGCTCATTCTTCTGCAGCACTAGTGTGCCCGTGGCTAAATAAAACGCTACCGGGTGGCACGAAATAAACAGAATAAGGCACTAAAGACCCAGGCACATAATGTGCGTGGAAAGAGGCCATGCACATAATGTGCGCCAAATATGAATATTTATACTGCTAGAGATGGTTGCCCCCTACGCACGCACTACTAAAATTTCACAAATCTCAACAATACAATTAGGGACCACTCGCCCCTGCACTTCGATAAGGACCCGACCTATTCAAACCCATTGCATTCCTTTTAGAAAAATGGGTCGTTTTGCCGCTTTTAAACGGAATGCCGCTGCGCACGCAGTGTGTTATTCATCTGAATGCCGAGTGTGTCTTGGGAGACACCCTATCCGCTTGTGCCCAATCTTTCGGGCAAAAAAGCCAGAAGAGCGCCTCTACGTCGCGATACGCGGAAGCTACTGCGGAAATTGTCTGGCCCCTGATCACCGCTCGAACGCGTGCCCAAGCCAAAGGCGATGTATATGCGGAGATAATATTACCAGGGATTCTGCCCACCACGTTTGGCCCTTTTCTGGCTCAGAGTACCATCTTCGGTTGGGTACTCTCGGGCACAACCAAGGCCTAACATCAAAATGTTCGGTAACGACCGAAACAAATGAATTTTTTTATACTTTGTTATTTTTATTGAATTTTTGGTGTACACAGTTGCAAAAGACTTGCATTGGAAATTCGTACCAGCGAAAAATCGTTCGATTCCTCCATTGCCATACCTACGTGTCAAATAATAGCTGACAGGGAGAACGGCAGTCGCGAATGGCCAGATAAGGGAATAAAGGTTTGGTTTTCTTTTGCTCGTCGTTATTAAATTGAAGTGCCATGAATTTTACATTTGTTTCAAATCAGCTTTCTTTTAAATTTGTATACCAAAAATCAGACTACATATTAATATTCATTTCTAAAATCAAGTTTATAGATTAAATTCAAACCACCAGCTATGCAGGCATTTTAAAATATGTAAATAAAGCAATATACCCGTCGTCTACAAAAATGTTTGAAAAACACTGGTGAGCTAATGATTTAGGTAATCGTGTGACGGACTTTTCCTTTGACTTTGCCGGGGTTAGCCTCAGTCCGTCCAGGGTTCCTGAAAGCAGAAATTCCTACCGGTCCTTCTAAAAGAATAACCCTGTTTATTTCTTATAAAACATTACAAAAGTATTTATTTAATAAAAATTCTATTCTACTCCTAGCTGATTCCCTTGCTTTGTAAGAGGTGACTGAGGTGATAAAACCCTCGGCCAACCTCTGCGGTCGAATGGAGTAATAAAGCCTCCAGACGAATATACTTTTAGTACAAATGAAGTGAAAAACCTTCAGGTGTACTCTTGGTCGGTAGTGATAAAACCTACCGACTCGTATGCCTGTCTCCTAATCTCTGAATTTCAAATACCCTTCGGGAACCGTGCCTTTTGATAAAGGATATCAATAGAACAGGACTACAAGAGTACTTGGGAAAAGTTGAACAAATAAGTGGAGGGCAATACCAACAAATAAAAAATTATACATTTTATAAATCTCTCCCCTCTTCCAAAACGAACATATTTTTTCTTTATTGGCATACAATTTTGCTGTCCAGACATTTTTTTTGCGGCGGGCAGGAAAGTTGCTGGTTTTTAGCACCAACAACACAAATAACAGCGACTCAAAAGAACCCACGCTATACACTTTCTAGCCTGTTCGGTACCAGAATGTGCGAACCGAAAATCGTAAATGCTCATTCTTCTGCAGCACTAGTGTGCCCGTGGCTAAATAAAACGCTACCGGGTGGCACGAAATAAACAGAATAAGGCACTAAAGACCCAGGCACATAACGTGCGTGGAAAGAGGCCATGCACATGATGTGCGCCAAATATGAGAGCTAGAGATGTTTGCCCCCTACGCACGCACTACTAAAATTTCCCAAATCTCAACAATACAATTAGGGACCACTCGCCCCTGCACTTCGACAAGTACCCGACCTACTCAAACCCATTGCATTCCTTTCAGAAAAATGGGCCGTTTTGCCGCTTTGAAACGGAATGCCGCCGCGCACGCAGTGCGTTATTCATCTGAATGCCGAGTGTGTCTTGGGAGACACCCTATCCGCTTGTGCCCAATCTTTCGGGCAAAAAAGCCAGAAGAGGGCCTCTACGTCGCGATACGCGGAAGCTACTGCGGAAATTGTCTGGCCCCTGATCACCGCTCGAACGCGTACCCAAGCCAAAGGCGATGTATATGCGGAGATAATATTACCAGGGATTCTGCCCACCACGTTTGGCCCTTTTCTGGCTCAGAGTACCATCTTCGGTTGGGTACTCTCGGGCACAACCAAGGCCTAACATCAAAATGTTCGGTAACGACCGAAACAAATGAATTTTTTTATATTTTGTTATGTTTATTGAATTTTTGGTGTACACAATTGCAAAAGACTTGCATTGGGAATTCGTACCAGCGAAAAATCGTTCGATTCCTCCATTGCCATACCTACGTGTCATATAATAGCTGAGAGGGAGAACGGCAGTCGCGAATGGCCAGATAAGGGAATAAAGGTTTGGTTTTCTTTTGCTCGTCGTTATTAAATTGAAGTGCCATGAATTGTACATTTGTTTCAAATCAGCTTTCTTTTAAATTAGTATACCAAAAATCAGACTACATATTAATATTCATTTCTAAAATCAAGTTTATAGATTAAATTCAAACCACCAGCTATGGAGGCATTTTAAAATATGTAAATAAAGCAATATACCCGTCGTCTACAAAAATGTTTGAAAACCACTGGTGAGCTAATGAATTAGGTAATCGTGTGACGGACTTTTCCTTTGACTTTGCCGGGGTTAGCCTCAGTCCGTCCAGGGTTCCTGAAAGTAGAAATTCCTACCGGTCCTTCTAAAAGAATAACCCTGTTCATTTCTTATAAAACCTTACAAAAGTATTTATTTAATAAAAATTCTATTCTACTCCTAGCTGATTCCCTTGCTTTGTAAGAGGTGACTGAGATGATAAAGCCCTTAGCCATCCTCTGCGGTCGAATGGAGTAATAAAGCCTCCAGACGAATATAATTTTAGTACAAATGAAGTGAAAAACCTTCAGCTGTACTCTTGGTTGGTAGTGATAAAACCTACCGACTCGTATGCTCTGTCTCCTAATCTCTGAATTTCAATGTGAACTCGTCGGCCTTATATACTAATTTTTGCACGCAGGCAAACGGTTATTTTATAATAACAACTTTCAACTAATAGTATTACCAATATAAAACAACTGTTATTCCGGTAAATATTTCCTTCCCATGAATTTCCGTGCACCATGCTCCTTATTGAATACAATGCCTTTGTACTTGCTCATACTGCGCTTTCCAGCCGTTGCTATTATTATTGTGTGTTTGTACATTTGTTTGTGATCACCTGATTCTAATGTTGTGTTTTGCTTTGCCCAATGCTTCTGCCTTCTGTAGAATGGCGTGCTACGTGGTGTGTTGTATGCTAGTGCGTAAATATGTATAGCGAAATTTCAATTAGTAGCGGCACTTATTTTGACGACTTGCTGCTGATCTCCGTTCACTTAAGTTATTATGTATGTTGTATTTGTAGCTGGATGTATTGGATTTTGAGATTGCAAAGGGTTGGTTGACCGCTGCATTTTTATGTTTTGTGCGTATCTACCTTCCTTCCAAATATTCAATGCATGTTAGGGTGATCCTATATTTAAAATTTATGTTTGCGAAAATGTAAATATTTTGCTTGCGTGCAAAAGTGCGCAAGTCCAATTTGTTCTTCATTTTAATAATTATCAATTCAATGTACAAAAGAATATATGTATTTCGGGTATAATTCATAAAGGTATACATATGTATATTTCATATAAAATGTATAAGTGATAAATTCAAATATTATTATAAGTTTCCAGTTATTTCAAAACGTATGTTCTTTAAAAAAATGTATGGATATGTGTATTTTGTGAGGATACAAAGTCCTCGACTTTGGGGTCCTCACAATCGAACAACGATTGAACAGGTGATCGAAGCTGTTTACTATTGTGAACATTTCTATCAAACCTTCGCCACTTGTATGAATTCACAATGGAGGTGTGCGTTTAAAATCTTGTATCATCACAATAAGTTATTTTTTATTGAATTTTCTTCATACAAAATTCTATGCTTGTTCATTTCCAACGAATTTGTAATAAACGGCAAGAAATATAAACACGTATATCTTCTTACTTCTTTTTGCAATCCCTAGCTCTAGGCAAACCTGGCTCAGGCCTTAAACCATAACGGGAAAATTGGCGAATGACCGAGGCAGCAGCAACCAAGCTCGCACACTGCGCAAACCAATTTGCGTGCCGCCAAGCCGGCGGACTGGCCGGCGTTATGTTAAGTTAGATATAATTAGTTATAAGTTTTTTTATTTTTTTTTTCTTCTCTTCTTCACGGTAGGTGATCTTTGGCGGACTGTGATGTTGCGTACCGCAAGGGGGGCAGCATGTTTAGGCCCAATGCCTAACTTTTACCTGATTGACGGCGCCCCTCCCTAACGTTTTAATAATATTTCCAGCCACCCACACTCACGCCGCATTTGTGTGCATGGATGCACATGCATGCGTTTCATACACATGCACGTGTGTGTGCAGGTTGTCAGCACCCATGCACGTATATGTGGGGGTTGTTGTGTGTGTGGCTTTTTTCCCCTCCTTAATACCAGAGGACCTTTTCGCGGCTTAGCGGTTGTCATCAACGGGACAACCGGCCTCTTTCTCGATTGACCGCCAACCAGCACACATCGCAAGGATCACCATCGTCACTTAAAACACCAAGGTAATATTGTAACCACATTTTATATTTTCCTTCACTCTAAATTAAATATTATATTATAACGAGGAAATTCCTCTTTGTGTTCTGATTTATTTCTTTTGAGCGAACCATCCACTCCCAGATCGACCCGTGTGCGCCTACCCACTGCCGGTTTCAGACGCACCCAGGCCGGACAGTTAGAATTAGGACTTACCTCTCATAGGCGTTCAAAAATAAACCAGGCTTCAGACAAGGTGTCCCCCCAACATGCGATTTCTTCAATTTAATGCTGGATACAATTATACTAGCTGCAGAATTGTATCGCTCTGGAACAAAATTCTATGCAATTTGTTTGCGTATGCTGATGATATTGATATCACGAACACCTGCGTCGTAAGTTACGCTTACTCCGAACTGGAAAAAGAAGCAGAAAAGATGGGTTTCATAGTAAATGAGGACAAAACGAAGTACCTGCAGTCATCGAGCAAACAGTCGGCGCATGATGCAGAAGCACGGACCATGACAGCGTCAGATGAAGCAGCTCTGGAAGTGTTCGGGAGAAAAGTTCTTCGAACGATTTATGGACTTATACGTATTGGCGACGGCAAATGCCGAAGAAGATTATATGATGAGCTATACGAGCTTTACACAGTCTTCGACATAGTCAACTGAAATAAAAGGTAGCGGCTACGCCGGCTAGGCCATGGTACGCGAATGAAAAATGACGCTTCGGCTAAGAGAGTATTTTTATCGGAACCCTATTAGAGAAGAAGAAGGTGGCAGAAACCCACAGCAAATCATGCATCCACACATACATGTAAGCAGCACAGCTAGGATCGGAGAGAAAATTTCACATACATGTAATCAGCAGGTAAGAGTGAAGAAGAAAGGGAAATAGTCACACATACATGTAATCCGTTAAGAGCGAAGGTTAAATTACTCACAGATATGTATCCATGTATATAGCTAAATGACCAACTGTGTGATGCAGAAACGAGAAATAAACGGGCAAGTGTTCGAGACGACTGTTCGCGAAAGGTCTAGGCCCTAGGATAAATAGGCGAACGAAGCAACAGAGGCTAGCTGAGGAATAATGAATCAGTTTGATTTTAATACGCAATAAGTGAAGTATGCGGGTAGTTTATTTTTGAAGTAATACTGCCATAGTAGTTTTTTAAATAAAAAATATTTTGCTTTACTGAATATTTGAGTAATCTGTTCGACAGTTCGGCGATTCGAACAAAAGCAGATGGTGCAGATTAATCAAGAATTCCCTTACATCCGCTACAATATCTTAAATATTTTAGAAATTGTCTCATTATGCAGGTTTGCACAAAGCGCAGGCTTCACGGTGTCAATTTGTATCTGCATTTGAACTTAGTCAATAGCAGAAATAGTTCCTCTTGTCTTTTATTACTGCAATATCATATATAAATTGTATCATTAGAGTATGTTTGATAATAAACTCACCTACTTATGTATATATATTTATGTATTTTCGATATAATCTTTAGCAAATATTATGCTAGAATGAGATAGGCATTTTCTTAAAAATGTGCGATAATTTTGCACTTAGTTGTATGGCATTATGTATAAGAATTGAAGTATGTATGTTTTATGCAAAAGAAAATTTGCTTATCTTGTAAAACACGAAAAGCGATAACCACAAAATTTAAATTATACCCACTTTGCATTTAGTGAAGTCATGTTAAATCAGTTTTCGGCTAGCTATTAGATAACGTAACTTAGAGCAGTCCAAGCAGATAATAAAGAGCCAAGAGGAAGTGTCAGCTATTTGTTGACGTTGTTTGAGCTGTATTAGTGTTAAATGACTTTTAAAAAATACATATATATATGGGGTATTGCATTCCATTTCGACCAATTTTGAACCCGACCCCTTTAGAATTGGCTGAAAGTTTTTCTTCTTTTTCTAGTTTACGAAAGACGTTTTTCAGAAGTTTTTCAAATTTTTTTCATCCAACTCAAAAAAAGTTATGAATAAAAAAAAACACCGTTTTTGTTTTCAAAATGCTATAACTTTTTCAAAAATTGACCGTTTTGAATTTTTTTTTTTTAATTTTTTATTAAATGTACTTTTCGGCAAAAATTCAATAAAAGTTTAAAGTTTTTTTTTGTAATTTTTCAGTTTTTCGAGATTTTTCGAATTTCGCCCTTTTCACGCAGATATATATGTACTAACCCTGAAGGAAATAAGTGGTGTGATACAGATCCTACTTTGATTTTTAATTGCTCTACATTTGAGCTCTTATACAATATTCCTTTTTAACGACATTTTACAGCTGTTCGCCCTTAAATGTACAGCAGTAACCTTGAAGTTTCATTATTATTATTATTTTTTTTTTTTTGGTTTTTTTTTTTGTTACGTGGAAGGAGGAAATGCTTTATGCACTAACCGGGTTGCTAAGCCTCGGTGCTACTCTCTGTAGCAGCGAGCCTCTCCGGGTGCAGGATTCCCTGTCTTTTTCTTCATGGCTATCCACTAAAACCTAACCTCCCACGGCCCGCGCGTTTTCCGCACCTGGGACCGCGTTTTGCATAACTGCGGATACGGAAGCGCGCTACGTGAGCTCTCTGGCTACTCTCACGTTATTGGGCTAAGCAAACATCTTGCCGTTTGTGAGGGGTATATGCTACAAGTGAATTTACACTAGGTATGCGGATACCAAATTAGTTATCATGTATATGTATAATGATAACTGGTCTTGCCAATGTAGATCAAAGAGCGCGCGATCACACCATCGATGACATAGCTGAGACATATCCGACGATCTTCAACCTTCTCTATGCCGTACATGAATACAAAAATTTAATTATAACTTTATTGAAAGATTTTCCTGATATAGTAGGTAATGATTTAGACGACCTAATCAATAAGTATACAGACAGAATCATAATGACGAGTAAGGGATGCATATCTCTTGGAAAGCCTAAATAAACCCTACGAAGGATTTGGTTTTGAGGTATCTGGCTAAAATGTTATGCTCAAACCACTTTTATAAGGTAGCGATAAATTTAAGGAACCAAAAACATCGGACCAATACGATATTTTTCTAATGCCAACTAAGGGTTTTGGTGCTTTCGTGAAGGGCATACAGTACATAACCCAGCCGAAGACAAGGACGTCCTTGATTGTTTTGTTAAATAATGCAGTTTTCTTTTTTCTATAACTACATAATACAAATGTACATATCAACATACATGGGTGAAAAATACCTGCTTATAATTTTAATAAAAACAATGAGTTCGAGACCGCTAAATCGGATGACTGTACCGTTGTTCACATAACTAAGAAGGGGCTATAAAAGGGAGAGCATTTGGAAAAAGAAGCAAGTTTCGATGAGATTTTCTTGTACAACTGAGTTGCTGGACAGCTAGTTAAAGCTGCGCGGTCTGCGAGTCGAGTCGGGGGGAAAAAAAATAAACAAAAAAATAGCATTAATTGCTATGTAACATAAAATAGTGCGGTACTTGAATTGTCCGTCGTTGTGTAAAAGGTCGATTAAAATTTAAAAGACTTTAAATAAAATTTCAAAGGAGTTCCAAGTCTGTGCGTCGAGACTTATAAAGACCTATAAAGGCACATATTATAAACCCAAATTATAAACGACTATGAAAGTTAATCTAAATTAATATAGACTGTTTGTGTAAAGCGCGATGAAAGGACCAGAACACGTAGATTCCTTCTGGCCTTAGTACGGAATATTGTCCAAGGCTCAAACGTAAACTATACCTATCACCTAACATCAAAGCGAAGGGATAAGTATCGAGTGGTAAAGAAAATGCGGTTCCAGTCATATTCCTGTTTACCGGCGGAAATAACCTATCGACTAGGAGGGATGTACAAGCTGAAACAGAGGCCGTTCTAATCTTTTTACTTTTAAATAATAAGATTGCAAATGTAAAAAAAAAACAGAGAAAGAAAATTGTGAGGATGAACTATTAGAAGTAGTTTCTTTTGTAGAATAGAAAATAGAAATTTCGCTAAAAATGATAATGGAGAATTACACTACAGTACAATAATAATATTTACGATGAAAAAAAAAAGATTTTTTTAAAATAGGAAAAGAAAGAACTGGTTTTTGGCTTAAAGTAAGTAATTAGTTTTTGCGTAGAGGCATTGTATGTTCACGGAATGTGTATATGTAGAAGGTTTCAGAAATTGTGCAAAGCCCGTATGATATAAGTGTGTAAACCTAACATCACTATCGAACTTCTAAATTATCATTACGCCTACCGATCAAACATGTTCAACGTAACATCAACATCATCATCGTCGTTGGGCCCTTCGCTGATGCTGCTTGTATGATGGTAAGTGAAACGTAAGAATTTCATATAATTGATCATATAGTTTTGCTAACACATATGTGTGTATGTATATACATGCCTAATCGTTGGTAAATTTTTGTGCGGGAGCATTACCTATGTACGTACATATGTGCACCTGTTTAGATACCTTTTATTATGAGGGTACGAGGTTGGTTAGTGAAATCTGTAATTCGCCTTTAGTTTTATTTTAACTTTGTGCTTTCGGGATAAAATTTCTAAAACCCTTTATAAATGTACAAGGAACTTACTGTAGGCTCATTTCGTGAAATTTTGTTTGAATTAAAACTTATAATAGTAGAAACTTTATCGAAACAAAGAGATTAAGCTTAGACGTACGAAAAGAGGATAATAGGCTATGTAAAATTTAAATTACAATAAATTCAACTTGCCTGGATAGTGAAGTCTGAAGTAGGTAGATTTCTAAGTTAATGACTTAAAATTTTTGTTCCAGTCAGATTCAGGAATATGTAAATCATGAACTTAAACTTTCGTATAAGTAAAATCATAAATATATAGATTTTGGTGGTAATGAATTAAAGATTGTCAGTATAAGTATAAAGAGAAATGTATAGATTCTAATGATAATGAATTAAATATTGTTTCTATAGTAAGCTCAGAAATATGCCTTTTGAGTAATTTAGTTAATTGATGGCGAAATGTAGAGATTGGCTATGGTAAATTAGAGGAGATTTGACTTGGGTTAATGGAACAAAATGCGAACCATTAACAGGTAGGGTGGGTTAAGACCGAAGAGCATCTACACCTTCTGCTTCCCTCATCGAAATGTTGTTGGAGTTGGCTTCCGGAATTCCCTTTTTTGTTAGGAACCACATCTATTAAGTATATCCATATCGCTGCGTAAGTTTTGGTTTCCTGTGTTTATTTAATTTCTTTCGCTGGATATCTTTTCAATCCTACATGCATTTATATTTTTTTGTATGGCTTTCGCTGCATGCGTCAAAGAAAGCCCACGCCCATTTTCCCTGAGCCACGCTGAAGCAACGCTAGGTATGCAGACCCGCTTTGAAAGCATGCACCTACAATTTAATCCCTCTTATTTAGCAGCCATTTAGGAGAGAGCCGTTACAAGTTTACTTACTTACTTAATTGGCGCTTAACCGTCTAAACAGTTATGGCCGTCCAACAAGGCGCGCCAGTCGCTGCTTCGCTCCGCCAACCGGCGCCAATTGGTTACACCAAGGGAGTTTAAATCGTTTTCCACCTGGTCCTTCCAACGGAGTGGGGGCCGCCCTCTACCTCTGCTTCCATAGGCGGTTTCCGATAGAAACATCTTGCCGTTTAGCGAGGAGAATATTCCTTGCATATCTGCTGACCATGTCCCATCTGTCATTTCCGCAGGTCATTTTATGGATGATACTGCCCGGGGATAGGTCGCTTAGTGTTTCTTCCACTCTTGTTCGTTGCTGTGCGAAGTTATCGCATTCGAAAAAGGTGTGGCATATGTCGTCTATGAGCCCACAGTGTAAGCAATTCGGATTTTCAACCTTGCCCATCCTGTGGAGGTATTCCCGGAAGTAGCCTTGCCCACTTAAAAACTGTGTCAGGTAGAAGTCGACCTCTCCATGTGGCCGTTCTAACCATGGCTCCAGCTCGGGAATCAGTTCCCTGGTCCACTTGCCTGCAGCACTGTAGCTCCATTGCTGTGTCCAGCGTCGGATAGAATCTTTTCGCGCCTACGCGGCAGCAACATATCTACATACTTCCCCTCGGAGGTGGTAAATTGATTTCCTCTCCTCAGCGAGAAGATGTATCGGTATGGTTCCCGCAATAACAATAACTGCGTCTGCGGATACCGTGCGGTAAGCTGCGGCAATTCGTAGAGCCCCTCTGCATTTGACAGAAGTAATAGCTGCTCGGTAGTTTCGGAATTTGATTGCATCCGCCCAAATTTCTGCACCAAACAAGAGTATAGAATCCGAAGCGGAAGCAAGCAGCTTTCTTATATATGGCCCCGGCCCGCCTGTGTTTGCCATTAATCGACTTAAGTATCCTATGGTCTGTTCAGTTTTCTCGCAGGCTCCTTGAAAGTGTTCCGAGAAGGTTAGCTTTCTATCTAGCCTCACCCCAAGGTATTTCGTGGAGCTGCGTGTTTGTACTTGTTGTTCTGCAACCATCATATTCATAATGGTGGGAATTCGTCTCTTCGTGAGGATTACGATCTCAGTTTTAGCTATCGCGAGCTGAAGTCCATGGTCACTCATCCATCTATTTACACTGCGCATTACTTGGTTTAATTTAAGCTGCGCCAGCTCGCAGTTTCGTTCTGTAATTACGGCAGCCACGTCGTCTGCGAAAGCGACAAGAAAAGCGCTTTCTGGCATGTGCAAACGAAGGAGCCTGTCATGCGAAGCATTCCAGAGGTCGGGACTTTACACCGATTCTTGGGCTGCTCCGCCTGTCATCCTTACCTTTCTCTGGCCTTGATTTGATTCGTACGTGAGCCAGCGATCCCTTAATATGGCTAGTAGATAAAGAGGTACCTTGAAAGAGTGTTTCAGCGCATCGAGCATGTCGTCCCACCTGACGGAATTGAAGGCATTTTTCACGTCCAGCGTGACCAGTAAAACAACCGGCCTAGCTTGGTGGCACGCGGTTTCGGCTTTCCTTACCGCATTTAAAACCTCGGCTATGGCATCTATTGTGGAGTGACCTTTCCGGAACCCATGCTGCCGATGGGACAGACCACCTCCATCTTCAATGGCTGCTTTCAGCCGTTGTTTAAGGAGGCTTTCCATCATTTTCCCGGCAGTCTTATTGCTTCAGCTGGTATCCCATCCGGTCCTGGTGCTTTACCGGGCTTCATTCTGTGTACGGCCGCTTTTAGCTCACCTTCACTGAAAGGCTGCACGTCGTGGTCTTCGTGGGTGATTTGGTCACCCTCTCTGCTTGTGCGAGTGAGGAACAGGGCATCTAATATACTTCGCATCATTCCCTCATCCATCGATTGGTTCGGTGGGCGGAATTTCCCCATTACTATTTTATACCCTTATCCCCAAGGATTACGATCAACTTGCAAAGCTTTTTCCAGCTATTAAGTTCGCTTTTCTTTATGGCGGCACAGAGAACCAGTTTTGCTCTTTTGTATGCCTCCGCATACTCTAGCGCGTCAGGCCTGCTGCGTGCGCGGGTTGCCAGCCTTCGCTTTCTGTGGCATACCCTGCGTAGTTCGGCGATTTCGTTACTCCACCAGCGCACTTGTTTTTTACCTCTCCTAGGCCCTTTTCGTGGCATTGAGCTCTTGCATGCGTGGCTCAGGCTACGCATGATGGCTTCTACTGTAGAGTTATCCGCTTCGGCACTGTCGAATATCTTTCGTGCGCTCCCTTGTACAACAGCGGAGAACTTCGCAGCGTCAACCGTAGAGGCGTCCCATTTTGTTTTCATACGGGGCGGTCTCCCTGTCCGACTTTGCCGTGAGTCATTAAGATGGAAGGTGATGTAGTTATGGTCACTACCCGTGAGATCCTCCATCACCCTCCATCCAGCCGCATTTGACAGCAGGTTTTCCGATACTAATGTAATATCAGGGATAGAGTATCCAAAGCATGGTCGCCGATATGTCGGGGTCGTTCCGGTATTCAAAATGACCAATCTAAGTCGGGCAGCCTTTTCTAGCACTAGCCTTCCTCTGGAGTTAGTCTGGGGCATATCCACTCAACAGCCCTAGCATTGAAATCTCCAGCGACTACCACGTTACCGGTTTCATCACGCAAATCTTCTTCGAGTAGTTCTAGCTTATCTTTAAACCCTTGAATTCGATCGTTTGGGGACAGGTAGCAGCTCACTAGTGTGGTGTGCGCCACTGTTACGCGTACGTAGCCGTTTCCGACAACACGGCTTCGTACGTGGGTGCCAGCATCTACGATCCAGATCGCAGCAGCACCTGTTAAGTCTACGTGCCAGTCACTCCTGACTCTATAAGTTTCGCTGATGATGGCATAGCTGGCTCTGTTTTCAAGAACCAGTTATTATTATTATTATTATTATTATTATTATTATTATTATTATTATTATTATTATTATTATTATTATTTTTTTTTTTTTTTTTTTTTTTGTTACGTGGAAGGAGGAAATGCTTTATGCACTAACCGGGTTGTTAAGCTTCGGTGCTACTCTCTGTAGCAGCGAGCCTCTCCGAGTGTAGGACTCCCTTTCTTTTTCTTTATGGTCTACCCACTAAAACCTAACCTCCCACGGCCCGCGCATTTTCCGCACCTGGGACCGCGTTTAGCATAACTTCGGGCACGGAAGCGCGCTACGTGAGCTCTTTGGCTACTCTCACGTTATTGGGCTAAGCAACCATCTTGCCGTTTAGCGAGGAGAATAGTCCTTGCATATCTGCTGACCATGTCCCATCTGTCATTTCCGCAGGTCATTTTATTGATGACACTGCCCGGGGATAGGCCACCTAGTGTTATTTCCACTCTTCTTCGTTGCTGTGCGAAGTGATCGCATTCGAAAAAGGTGTGGCGTACGTCGTCTATGAGCCCACAGTATAAGCAATTCGGATTTTCAACCAAGCCCATCCTGTGGAGGTATTCCCGGAAGTAGCCGTGGCCACTTAAAAACTGTGTCAGGTAGAAGTCGACCTCTCCATGTGGCCGTTCTAACCATGGCTCCAGCTCGGGAATCAGTTCCCTGGTCCACTTGCCTGCAGTGCTGCAGCTCCATTGCTGTTGCCAGCGTCGGATAGAATCTTTTCGCGCCTGCGCGGCAGCAAAATCTCTACGTACTTCTCCTCGGAGGTGGTAAATTGATTTCCTCTCCTCAGCGAGAAGATGTATCGGTATGGTTCCCGCAATAACAAGAACTGCGTCTGCGGATACCGTGCGGTAAGCTGAGGCAATTCGTAGCGCCCCTCTGCGTTGGATAGAAGTAATAGCTGCTCGATACTTTCGGAATTTCATTGCATCCGCCCAAATTTCTGCACCGTACAAGAGTATAGAATCCGAAGCGGAAGCAAGCAACTTTCTTATACATGGCCTTGGCCCGCCTGTGTTTGCCATTAATCGACTTAAGTATCCTATGGTCCGTGCAGTTTTCTCACAGGCTCCTTGAAAGTGTTCCGAGAAGGTTAGTTTGCTATCTATCCTCACCCCAAGGTATTTCGTGGAGCTGCGTGTTTGTACTTGTTGTTCTCCAACCATCATATTCGTAATGGTGGGAATTCGTCTCTTCGTGAGGATTACGATCTCAGTTTTCGCTGTCGCGAGCTGAAGTCCATGGTCACTCATCCATCTATTTACACTGCGCATTACTTGGTTTAATTTAAGCTGCGCCAGCTCGCAGTTCCGTGCTGTAATTACGGCAGCCACGTCGTCTGCGAAAGCGACAAGAAAAGCACTATCTGGCATGTGCAAACGAAGGAGGCTGTCATACGAAGCATTCCAGAGGTCGGGACCTAACACCGATCCCTGGGCCGCTCCGCCTGTTATCCTCACCTTTCTCTGACCTTGGTTTGTTTCGTACGTGAGCCAGCGATCTTTTAGGTAGTCCCCTAATATGGCTAGTAGATAAGGAGGTACCTTGAAAGAGTGTTTCAGCGCATCGAGCATATCGTCCCACCTGACGGAATTGAAGGCATTTTTCACGTCCAGCGTGACCAGTAAGACAACCGGCCTAACTTGGTGGCACGCGGTTTCGGCTTTCCTTACCGCATTTATAACCTCGGCTATGGCATCTATTGTGGAGTGACCTTTCCGGAACCCATGCTGCCGATGGGACAGACCACCTCCATCGTCAATGGCTGCTATCAGCCGTTGTTTAAGGAGGCTTTCCATCATTTTCCCGGCCGTGTCGAGCATGCATAATGGTCGGAAAGACGACGGAGAGTTCGGGTCTCCCTTGCCTTTCGGGATTAGCACGAGGTGCGCTGTCTTCCACCTTGTAGGAAAGATCCTGGCTTCCAGGCATTTGTTATACATGTGCAACAGCAACTCAGGACTGCTCTTAGCAGCCAGTCTTATTGCTTCAGCTGGTATCCCATCTGGTCCTGGCGCTTTACCGGGCTTCATTCTGTGTAGGGCCGCTTTTAGCTCACCTTCACTGAACGGCTGCACGTCGTGGCCTTCGTGGGTGACGTGGCCACCCTCTCTGCTTGTGCGAGTGAGGAACAGAGCATCTACTATACTTCGCATCTTCCCCTCATCCATCGTTTGGTTCGGTGGGCGGAATTTCCCCATTACTATTTTATACCCTTGTCCCCAAGGATCACAATCAACTTCTTTGCAAAGCTTTTTCCAGCTATCAAGTTTGCTTTGCTTTATGGCGGCACAGAGAACCTTTTTTGCTCTTTTGTATGCCTCCGCATGCTCTAGCGCGTCAGGCCTGCTGCGTGCACGGGTTGCCAGCCTTCGCTTTCTGTGGCATACCCTGCGTAGTTCGGCGATTTCGCTACTCCACCAGTGCACTTGTTTTTTGCCTCTCCTAGGCCCTTTTCGTGGCATTGAGGTCTTGCATGCGTTGTTCAGACAACGCATGGTGGCTTCTACCGTAGCGTTCGCCGCTTCGGCACTGTCGACTATCTGTCGTGCGCTCGCTTGTACAACAGCGGAGAACTTTGCAGCGTCTACCTTAGAGGCGTCCCATTTTGTTTTCATACGGGGCGGTCTCTCTGTCCGACTTTGCCCTGAGTCATTAAGATGGAAGGTGATGTAGTTATGGTCACTACCCGTGAGATCCTCCATCACCCTCCATCCAGCCGCCTTTGACAGCAGGTTTTCCGATACTAATGTAATATCAGGGATAGAGTGTCCAAAGCCTGGTCGCCGATATGTCGGGGTCGTGCCGGTATTCAGAATGACCAATCCGAGCCGGGCAGCCATTTCTAGCACTAGCCTTCCTCTGGAGTTAGTCTGGGGCATTCCCCACTCAACAGCCCTAGCATTGAAATCTCCAGCGACGACCACGTTACCGGTTTCCTCACGCAAATCGTCTTCGAGTAGTTCTAGCTTATCTTTAAACCCTTGAATTGGATCGTTTGGGGACAGGTAGCAGCTCACTAGTGTGGTGTGCGCCACTGTTACGCGTACGTAGCCGTTTCCGACAACACGGCTTCGTACGTGGGCGCCAGCGTCTAGGATCCAGATCGCAGCAGCACCTGTTGAGTCTACGTGCCAGTCACTCCTGACTCTATAACGTTCGCTGATGATGGCATAGCTGGCTCTGCTTTCAAGAACCAATTGGTCCAGCAGACTATCGGCTAACCTGCTTCGGTTCAGGTTGCCTTGGATGAACCTGGTCACTTATTATTATTATTATTATTATTATTATTATTATTATTATTATAATGTATACAAGTACCTCCATAACACATGGGGATTAGGAGTCACACCACCTGGATGGTGGATAGAGAATTAAACCGGCGTTTCATCCTTCAGCTCACAGAAACGACAAATTTGGGTATTGGATAGATTTAACCTACTTAGGTGATATCGTAGACCACAGTGTCCCGTATAGTACCCAGTGAGAGTTCTTAGGTGTTCCCTGCTTAGATTAATGAGTTTGGCTGATACTTTCGTTGCCGGAAGTATAAACAGTTTGGTCTGTCTTTGCCCTGGGCAGTAAATCCCTTGAGGTCTGAATTGTTTTGTTTCCCATTTACTTATGGTTTCCCTGGTGTGTGCATTTTGTGAGTGCACATAAGGGCTCTGGACCATAGAATGCTGTTGTACACCCTGCTTTGCTAGGTAATCTGCATGTTCATAACCTTCATGTCCCTAATGTCCGCGAACCCATCCTAACAAAACCTTATGATTGCGATACAATCATATATCATTTATTTCAAGAAATCAAATACAATAAAGGAAATTAATTACAAATTTACATACGTAAAGAAGCAGACAAAAGTACATTGCTGATGTTCCTCGAAAATCTGATTGCAAGTCATTCTCACTTGTCATCTAAATTCAAGGTTACATATTCAATGCATTTTTGACACTTATTAATGCGTTGCCAACAGTCTCCCAGGCCATTAAGGATTTCAATGCAGTCATCCACTAGTTTAGACATAATTGTGTAGAATTGCAAGACACGCAGGGCTGGCATAGCTAAGGCCTTTTATTTCTGTTAAGAAACAATGGCTGTGTCTTTTTACATGTATATACATATACCCTTAAACTTAATATGGACTGCTAAGTGCATATCTTTATCTACACTTAAAAATTGTTGCGCATAATATTGGTACTAAAAAGGGTGTGTCTTCGCTATTCTCCATGAGCGTTTTTGTTTTAGTTATAAGAAAAAATACGGCTAATAATGGTTAATGTCTATTGCTTATGTTGTACTTAGGGAAGTGAGGGCCGATGCCACCAATATGCTACCGAGAGTGTTTAGATGAAGTAATGACTCAGAGACTCTACCACAAGCTTCCTTCAGGAAATAATTTTAAAACGCTTGCCGGTGATAGAAGTCCGCGAGGGGGTTTTTGTGTGAGAAAAGGAAATTAAATGCTTATACAGCCATACGCGCATGCGCAACACTCACAAGTGCATGAACGGCGCAGCGACGATGAACAAGTTGACGGCGATAACGATCAAACAAACAAAAATAGTGCATATATAAACACGAGTGTAGATGCAAATTGATAAGCGCCATGCAGTGTTGTATTTAAAATGCAATACCAACCATTGTCGATGAACCAACGTGTCGCTCACACACAAGGCAACAACAGAGTAGTAACAAAATATACAAATAGATGTAGCAATGTGCGATTATGTACTAAATGCTTAACTAAGAAACATAGTGCGCCATGCGTTGGTGGCATGTCGTGTTAGCTAATCTGTACGTCACCGCACAAAAATTTGACTGGGCAATAGTAACATCGTTGATTGGGAATATAGCGATCATAGCAGCAGCGACGGCGGCTGCAGCGTCAGTGCAATTGAGATACGCGCACCGATATGCTTAGCAGCTAGATATGCCATATCATCTATTTGGTAACTAAGAGTATTGCTTAAGTATGATAGCGGTACAAGCAACATACCCCGTGCAACTGACAATGTTTGGAACTTGTAAGCTAAACAGTTGGAAGAGAGAGGTGGAGGGGGAGGGAGAAGTTACGTGGTGCACTTTGGTGATATCGCGTTTGTGATACTTAAGGATAACAGTGCAATAAATTTGCACTATGCAAATTAAATAATCAGTGTAAACGAGTTTACCACAAACAAATTATTGTCAACTGCGTGGTTTTTGATGGTGTTGGCTTGGTATTCTCATGTGCTTTATGTTAGAATTTATTAATGTTGTTGGTTTGGCTTTTGTTTATTTTTGACGCTAATGAGTTTATAACGACTAAGTGAAGTGATTTTAATCTAATAAATAAAATATTACCACGAATATCGTAGTAAGAGATAATTTACTAACTAAAAATTAAGGTAGCTTACTAAAAGGTTAACGGGAAATGACACACAATGGCAGAGCTGTTTGCTTTGCACAGGTCTATTTACATGTAATGTCCCGTAATTGGGAAGGTGCCCTACACAAACTTTTATGCAGCAAGTATTCTGGGGAGACGAACTACATGTTTTCACCCAAGAAACTATCTAGACACGTCACTGTTGACAGATAGAAAGTCCATAATGTGGAAAACTTTGTCTATCTATGAGATAGCATTAATAGCAAAAACAATATCGGTTTAGAAAACAAATGCAGAGTAACTCTTGCAAACAAGAGGTACTTTGGACTGAGTAGGCAACTAAAAACTAAAGTCTTCTTTGGGAACAAAATAAACGCTGTACAAGTCGCTCATCATATCTGTGCTTATATTTGGCTCAAAAAGGGGATTGCTTTTACAGTGTTCGAAAAGAAGTTTCTCCGGAAGGTTAATGCTATCATCTTTGATGCTGACACCGAGTATCGAAGGAGGGACAATGATGCGCTGTATGAGCTTACTGGTGATATGAAGATATTACCGCGAATAAAAGCCGTAAGGTCGTGCGTTGTGGACGAAAATGCCCTAGCCAAGAAAGTTTTTGGACGCAAAGGAAAGGGAAGTCCTGCAATGAGTTGGGAGAGGCAAAGCAGTTATAGTTATAGCAACGAGGGATAGTGGCGTCCCTTGTGACGAAACGGGCAATATCGCTTAGGTGGTTAGGGTTGGTGGTGGTCGGGGCAGAGTTAAATCATACTCCGCTCATCCTTTAGGAAGTAAATTAACCTTCATCATATTTTTCATTATTATCATTATTGAGAAAAAAAGAAGAAGAAGATTAAAGACGAGACACACACTCACAGAAATACAGAGTTGCAATTCGGTATTATGAAAGCATTATCTGTAAATGAGAATAATTTTTTTTTTATTGAGAAAGCATCAGACATAAAGGCGAAATACAATATTGAAGGTAATTAGGTGAGTAATAATATACCAAATTATAGGCATGCCTGTCCTTAGGAGCGACTAAAATCCACAGACTTTAAAGTGCGAGTGGTTGTAAAAATCGTTGCTGAGTTAATGGGCTAATACTTGAAAATGTTTGTACTGTGGCGTGCCGGATTCAATCTGGCAAAAAACTGCATCTATCCACAATACTCACGAAGCCTTCGGAAAAAAGAACAACAACAACAATATGGACCAGTTAATTTTGGAGTAAGACAACTCTACATATCATTTCAGATTCGAAGCTGCGAAAGTTGTTGTTTCCAATGGGCAAGTGCTGTATTTGCATCCATATATTATGAAAAATGGAAGAAGAAATCTGAACGCCAGTTTTTTATGAGTGCGGTTCGTCTTCGGAACTCTCTTCCTGTTAGATTAAGGCAACTAACTAATACACTGCTTTTCAAAAACGAGGTGACCAGTTTTTACAATAATTACAATAATGGATAAATACTAGTTATGTACAGCACGAGTATATATGAACATATATGTATTCTTTTACAATATATATATCTATTTTTTCTTATATGTTAATCTTAATTATTATTGGTATATTTCACTTTCCTTCTCTCTACTTCTGCTACTACTTTCCTCCTTTTTTTCTGTTTAATTAATTACACTTAAGAAGTTAAATTGACGTGACTGGCACTTTAAGATAATTTTGTTTTAAATTGTTATGTCAGGAAAAACATTTATATGTTAATAAATAAATAAAAAAAAAAAATGTTACGTAAGACAGACCAACAGACGGTAAGTTGTGGAACAACGGCTGCAACACATGCACCATCTGAGGTATGAAGGTAGGGTAGAAGGGGAGGCTTCGACATGAGGGAGGCTTCGACTTTTTCAAATTTGGCCGCCGTTATTACTGCCATTTTTCTTATTCCACCAATAAACAGTAACCAAATTGAATGTGACGCTGTCGTGAAAGCTATTCAGTGCTTGTTCAACGGCGATAGTATGAAGACGAGATTTTTTATTTTTGAAAAGTGTTGATGTAAAAATTGCTGGTAAGTATTCTCGTGTAAATTGTACAATATAGAATATATAACATGAGTTTTCTGCCCATTAATATTGCAATAAAATTAAGATTTATTGCTTTTAAAGACTTTTTCAATAACACTAAGATGTATATTTTGGAGCGAAAAATCTGAAATAAGTGCACGGGGGAGGGTTCGATAATATGTTTTTGGAGGCTTCGACAAAGTTTTTACTTAGCAAGTAATATTTTACAGCCATCAAGATGCCAAATAACTACAAAAGAAAGTTCCCTGAAAAGATCATCAACGAAGACAAAATGAAAAAAGCCATCGAGGAGATAAAACAACAAAAAAGAAACCCCATCAAGCGAAATATAACTTGAAGCGGACAACACTAATATCTCGAATTTCAAAAGAGCAAACAAATATGGGAACTGTTAAAGATTTTCAGTCGAAGTTTTCTTCCAATCAAGTACTTACAGCTGCCCAGGAAAAAGACTTAACGATTTACTTCAAGAAATGTTCAAATCTTCGTCATGGATTGACGTATGACTTGGCTAGACGATTCGTTTTTGTTTTTTTTATTATGTTCACTGACAAAACAAATTTCTTTTACACTGGTGTAGTCGTGTAAGTTGAAAATTCGACGTGCGTCGCGAAATTCCTCAGACATCAAAATAAAATACAATATTTCTATGAACCGATTGTAGAAGACAGACACTTGGTTTCAAAGCAGGATATAATATGTTTATTGCCCACAACTGAACATCCACCAGGAACTTCACGTCCGCAAAGCAAGTTTATTTTTAACTTTGATTTTTCAAATTTGGATGTTCGTTAAAAGTGCAGTTATACTTTATTTTTCGCTTACATTTTTTATGTTTTTGTTCGAAAAATTTGTTACTGTATTGAAATAAATAACATCAAATATGAATTAAAAATCGTATTTAGAGTTTTTTCCAACATCCTTTTTTTATTTTGCTGGTTAAATTGCTATATTTGATAAATGTCGAAACCTCCCACCCAATGTCGAAGCCACCCGATGACTGACGAAGCCTCCCCGAAAAAGGGAGGTTTCGTCATATTTTTTGTTTTTGGTTATTTGATTATAACTTAGAAAAAAAAGCATGTGGAATGTTAACCACAATTCCGAATTGTCATAAACATACATGGCATCAGTAATTATGAAAGGAATTGTCTATTTCTCATTCTAGTTTCTCTAAAAAAATCATTTTCTCTTAACTTGTCGAAGCCTCCCCCTCTACCCTACTTATCTTAGTACGCTAACTGAAGGGGACTGCACGAAAGCAATGTTATTAGAATTTGTTTTGCCGAGCTTTGGCTTTCATATATATAAAAATATTCATAACTCCTCCTTTACTTCTCCTCAATCTACACTTCACTTCATTTTTTTCCTCCGACCACATATTCTTTTCATTATCCTCCCTCTTTTCTTTCTACTTTTTATTTTTCTCCCTTCTCTTAGAAGTAGAAACTTTAACTTTAATTGACGCACTGCCCACATTTTTCGAATATATGTATAGAAGATATGTTTTTTCACAGCAGCCACATAATGTTGTCCTTAAAACTACATCAAAATCGTTGGGAAACTTTGGACGGCGCTCAAAAATACACTTAAATTTACTTCTGAGCACGGCAATATCAACATTCAGTAAGTGTTATCTGTCTATGTTGTGGACAATGAATATGTTAGCCAAATGATCAAAATTTATGAGTATTGGTTGATGACTCGCTTAAATTTCGCAACAACATTTGCATTGAGCACAGTGCCATCTATTGAAAGCTTCTCGAATGTTAATCAATTTGGAACGATTCAAAACACCTTGAACTTATCGGCTTCAGGCATATACGATGCTATAAGCCATATGCACATTTTGTTTTACCGGATTTTACTAGTGTTGCCAATTTCCGAGTTTTAAATAGTTCCTTTTGTAAAAAAAGGAACTGAGCTTGGCCAATAGATGCCTATACTTATATTAGATATTTTCGTTGACAGAAAATGCAGAAAGTGCTGATGACAGAAAAAAATCACAGCTTCCATTCGGGTGCCACGATAGGGGCTGCTATCTCTTACTGACATTAGAATGTAATGATTTGAATGCTTTGGTAACTGAAAGTATGAACAGCGCTGTAAGATATCCAGTACATAAGTAAATTTCAAGAAAATACTGACCTAGTCTGATTGGGGTCTGTACCTTTCATATAGCAGAGCAGCGAGTTGGAACGGTCATACAAGGCTTGTATTATTTGGTATATGGGCATAGCTAATATGTAACTTTGCCAGACCAGTAGCAACCGTAACCAAAGCTGTAGATACACTCGAAGAAAATAACTTAAACTACAGCCATGTCATCTTTTATATAGACAGCCAAACAGCAATTAAGGCAATAATATCGCATAGCGCAGTATCTTAAAGTGTGCTAGAGTGTAAGGAATCCTTGGAAAGAATCGGGACAGGGTGAAGCATACATCCTTATTGAGTCCTAGAGCATATGGGGGTAGATTGGAAGAAATAAGCGGATGAGCTAGCTAAAAAGGCCGCATCCCTTGAAGCTTGCTTCGTAGATATGCCAATTAGGTTGGGCGAGATGGAAAGGCGTGCATCCAAGCGCGGGGCTGAAAAATGTCGAAGATAATGTGTAGGTCTTACAACCTTAAACGAACAAAGTTACTCCTATCATTAATAACATAATATAGTTTAAAAAACTAAAAACCACGCCGTATCACAGAAGTTATTTTCCCCGCTATTAAACAAATCTCGAGCTTTTAACCACTGCCGCGAGTCTTCAATAATTGCTGCTAGATGGGTCTATCTCTCCTTTGCGCGCCTAGCCTAGAGAGTTAAAAACAAGTAAACAAACAAGTGAAGCTAATATAAGTCTGTTAAAAAGAGAGGACAGGTTTCTAACATGGCTTTAAATTAGGCTTGGTCAGTGATAGCAGATGCAAGAAGTGCGGCTTGGAGGAAAAAAAGAATCGAGCACGTTTTTTGCTCTTGCCCTGCGCTTGCCAGGCCAAGACTTCAGCTATTATGTGTAATACAGCAGTCAGATGTAGAAGTAGCAAGTGGCACAGGTCGTATTTGCTGAGAGGCCACACTTATTTTATAACATAAGTTCTGGTTGTTGATAGGGGTTTTGAATTTGGTTTTTAAACAAACTTCTGGTAATACTATGGAGGTCCTCATGGACCGCCCAGTTTAACTCATCCAAACCTTGTATGTAACTTAAATTGTTATTCAATATATGAACGGTTCTTTAAGCTAATTGAATTCTCGTATAAGAAATTTTGTTCAAATTCAGCTCTGATAAGATTTTCAAATAGAGCCTCCCTTAAAACCTATGAGGTAATATTGCGCATGACTAGAAGGCTTAATTGAAAACATTCACTTCAACTTATTATTTGAGCAAAGTTGCGCGTCATTCGCTATCAAATTTTCATTTCTATAGCCACAAGTAAATTTTGAAAAACCGAAGTAAACTCTCAATTTCTTGAGATCAGTTCGTTTTTAATGAAGCCATTTAAATGTTTAAGCATTTCTAGATTAAGTAGTTATATACAAATAAATTTTCTTCAGAGTATATATTTTTATGGCCATTTCGTGTTAACTGCGAGAAGCGCAATTTCGAAGCTTACATCAGCGCTTTAACCCTTGTAAAACCATTTGTTTTACTAATAACTCCAAAATTCATCAACGCAAGCCCAAAATGTGCCCACGGTTTCGAAAACTTATATAGCCAAAATTTAAACTAAAATTTTTTTCAAGACCCTTTAAACTTGGGAAATAGGCTTTCCGCATATTTCTTTATTTTATCTTTGCTTTGAGCAAACAATATATTTGTCGTTAAGCCATTCATACACAGTTTATAATCGTTATAGAAATCATTAACCAAGATTGCCGATCCACATTGAAGAATAGAGTAAAGTAAGAGGAGGTTGAGCTATCATTCTTGTCTTATAAGCCGAGTAAATTAGTTCTTTGATTTATGCAGAGGGCATCGCTGAAGGCTGGGTTCTCAGCTAGTTCGAATACGTTTTATTTTCCTTGTGAATGAATACAACTTTCACCCATACATCACAGCGGTGAGTTGTAATTAGTCGTGAGTATGTGGATAAAAGAGGTAGCTAAAAAATTCTCCGAGGGTTGCGGCCGGTGAAGTCGAGTAACAGGTGGCGGATACCAGATAACCGATATCAAAGGCTATCCATTTATAAGATAAAGGACTCCTAAGAATTGCTGGTGGCAACGATGAGTCAGAGAGTAGCTAAATTGATGTTCAGTTCGCGCGATTTATGAATGCAGAGAATGTGTTGAATAATTCATGCATTGGTGAATTTGTGTAAAAAAAACGAGTTGAATATATGAAAAGCAATTCAGATCATTTGAAATTCATATAACATCTAAGCTTCCTGACAAAATTTTGACGAAAAATAACTGGTGGATCTATATACAAACAGAAACCATCAAAATGCCGAGCCTTAATTTATTCGGTGGCCCTGTATATGTGACGTTTAAGAAAAAAGCTTTGAAGGTGGGGTAATTAGAGTTTGCATTAAAGGGGGTGGCCCCTGTGCTTACCAAAACCTGAGTGGTGTACGAAAGTAAAGAGCATAAGTACACCATTTTGAGGTACAGACAAATTTGCGTGAAAATATATGTACTTAAGTATAAGTCATGGTAAACTATTTGAGAAGTTCATGCACTGACGGTTGGTGATTTTTTGTGTGCCTGTGTTGTTGTTGTAGCAGCCAATAGGTGCGACCAATCACAAATTGTCATCAATGTCCTCTAACGGGAGTCCAAGGAAGCTTGCTCTTCAACAGGATTGTAGCATAATGAGAGGCGTTGGTTACACATTACAATTGAAGAGATGGTTGGTGTCATGTGGGGACACATTGCAAGCAGGACATACATTTTGTATGTCGTAGTTGATTCTGGATAAGTGGGAGCTTAATCTGTTACATTACCCAGATCGAAGTTGAGCTAGAATGACGCGCGTTGTTTGTGGATATAACTGAGGTGCCTGTGCCTTTTGTTCTCTTGCTGATGTTTATAACTGTTTGTTATATTAGTCATGTTATGTAGGGGTTAGGAGTGTGACTACTTGAGGTGTCACTGTAAGCAGTGTTGCACCATTTTATTATTTGCGACAGTGAAAAGGTTAAAATTGAAAATAAAATGGAACAACAAATTTTTTGAAACCCTAATAGCATTCAAATAAGGTACAGCATTTCTTACTTTTACTTCAAAAAGAAGTGAATCAATTAAGGGTTAATAATATCTAAATAGCAAACAACTTTATCATACTTCCATCTGTGATTTTTCTTCCTGTAGGGAAAGACCAAATAAAGTTTATAAAATAAATAAAATAAAACAAGAATAACAACAACGACAATAATGACCCGGTAATCGCATGCAGCAAATCCTCAATGGGCGTTTACGCGATTGTCTTCCATGGATAATCTGTGATTTAGCAACTCCTACAGGTCAAGCGAACGCATCAATTATAGCCGCTGGAGTGCAAATTCATAAACGCAAAAAAAAAAAAAGAAAAACAGATAATTTCCAAAAACTGTGGGCACAAATAAATGAGGAGATGAACTGAGTGAGGTATCAAGAAGACCCACGTACATATGGCGTTGGCAAGAAGAGCCGAAAGCTTATAGATTCAAGGAAGATCTTGGTCATATGCTATAATACCATGCGATTTTTCCCCGAAATTATATGCTAAGTAATTTTTTAAGGCGCATGCGCGGCCATTTGTTTGCATATATTTAATAATATCAATGTATGCAGAAATATGACCTTTAATGCTCATAGCTACACACACACATATGCAAATAGTCATCATATGGTATGATATGGCAAGATGTTGGTTGTTAGTTGGTTGCATGTGTGAAAATGCAAGCGCGATAGTGCATTTGCACACACATGGTACATGAGTGTGGAGGTATTGTTTCTGTAGCCATATGGCAATCGATTGTCGGTAGTTGCCATTATTAGCGTAAAAATGTTGCAAGATAAATTGCGGCAATATTTGCGAAGTGTTAGGCACATAATATTCGCATGTGTAACTGTAATCCATTTCGAAGGCCGTCTATGAAATGTATATAAGAAAATCTGTTACTGTGAATACGCTCTCATACGATGTGGGCTTTGAGGTCTAGTTGTGCTCTTACATATTTTAGCAATTTTTTGTCGAGGGCGTATACTTAGTTCGCCATAAATTTGTTCACACTTGGTTTTGGTGTATCGAATATTACAAATCGCAGGCTTTCATTATGTTACGTGCTGGAGTGATTGAATGCTTCTATTAAGCAGAAAAAAGCAATATAAAGTGCCCACCTTCATTTAATGACTTAATTTCCTTATAGTGCTGATGTAAGTACATATTTACAATGAATCACCCATGGGCTCACAAACTTTTTACGTTAGCTCACAACCAACATTTTTACCATACAGTTCTATACAAATAATTAATGAATATTGTACAACCATTTTTTAGACTCAACCAAACCCAAGGCCTTCGGGGAGTTTCCTGTTCTGACGGCTTTACGGATTCTGTTAAAATTTGCCACATGGAAAGTCAGTAGCCTGTTTCTGTTGTAGCGATAAGGACACTCCCCGAAGGTCTTGGGGAATGTTATCGATATTGATGGTCCTTTGCCGGATCCGGTAATTTCCGGTAGCAAGCACCATTAAGGTACTAGCCCGACCATATCGGGAACGATTTAGTATAACCACATGAAACCTTCAAGGCCATAGCGTACTCCCACCCCATTGATCCATGAGGAATTTGGGGTCACCAGAGCCTCTATTAATGAAACAGAATTCGCCACGCGTAGGTGAGGTTGACAGTTTGGTTGCGCTACACAACCCCTTGAATATGTTTGACGCCCGCTTGGGGTTAAGTCAGTAGCCTCAAAGGATATTCTGATTAAAGAAAAACTTGTACGAAGTCTCACGCCAGTGATACCTCTTACTATATTGAGCTTTGGTATATGGGTCATATAAATCGAGTTAAAAATTTAAAAGTCAAGCAGTGCTACGCCTGTATTTTTTCGATAATATTTCCAGACTGTTTCATTTTGAGGTAATTGATGTGTTAACAATTTAGCTCACGGTATGGGACAATCCAGAGTGTTAGTATATGGTAAGTAGGAGCGTAAGCGGATTCATTGAAGTGGTATACTATATAGCGGAGTACAGAATGTAATTGTAAGTGTAGTCACTACCATTTAGTTTAGTGTGCGAACAATACTGTAAGGAAGTCAGTAACTATCCTGTAGGGAAATCAGTAACTAGGGACACAAATCAAGAGAAATACCAAACAAGTACTTGTTCTGTAGCTAAATTTTCCCAAATTCGGAATCATAGAAAAGGCAATGCAGCGGGCGACCATTTCTATTACCTAGGACATTCCCATTTTAAATTTGCAAGCTGAAAGCATGAAAAAGAGAACGAACTAGTAATGGTGCACTAGAAGGACACCAGTTTTGATTTGAACATCTTCCCTACACGGATTGTACGTGGTAGAGTGGATATGATTGAAACCAGATAGCAAATCAGGGCGAGGCAATATAAGGCGTTTTATCAACTTTTTTCGAAGCGTTTGTTTTCGGTTTGTAATGGACGAGTTATGGGCGTTTTACTCTCTTCTTGTCTTATTGCTTTGTTGTCGAAATTTATCGATTTTTTGGAAAAGCTATCGATATTTAATCAAATAATTGTCTATATATTATCACATAGTTATACAAATTGTGTCGTTTTGATATTAAAAAGTTATCGATTTATTATCGGAGTATGACCAATTTATGATCGGCATGTATCTGTTTGTTACCGACGACCCATTAGTTTGTTAAGAAACTCCAATTTATAATCGCTGATGTTTCCGTAACTCGTTCCTTAACAGCTGCGAAGAAACCAATAAGAAGCCGATGACTTGGCGAAAAAATTTCGATAATTCTACGATAAAAATTACCTATTGGCAGTAAGCAAGTAATAAAACAATATTTGCCGGTATCCGTTGCTACGGCTTAGAAACCGGCGAAATACTTTTAACAAAATTTTAACTAGTTCCGTTGTAAAATAACTCCAACCGCTGGGCATGCTCAAGTTAACTTGAAGACACTCGGGCCTGTTCTGAATATCGATTCCGACCATACTTGGTCGATTTTAAAAGTTTTGCCTCTGAGCAGTCGGAATCGAAAGTAATTAGCCTATTAAGCACAGATAATTAAATTATTTTTCCCACAAATAAGTTTTATTAAATTATTCATTTTATATGGATGATTTATAACAAATTTTTGCTGGGCAATTTATTTATTTAGTATAACAAATCTTAATTTGAAAATTCCTATCAAAAATTTTTCAAGCTTAACAAAGCGATCATGGTCGAAACGAAACCGACGTGTTCTCAATTTCACTACAGCGCATGCGCAGTAATAATCGAAAAGTTCATTATTGCCATGCCCAAGGTATTAATAGTCGAATGAAGTATTTGAAGCACATTACAACGTAGAATATTTTTCTTTAGTTAATATTCATTTCTTTCCTCAGAATACATGGGAAGATATGAAAATATTATATAAACTATTTATAAAAAGAATTGTTCACTGTTAGAATAGCAGAATTTACGAAAATATTTTCTTAGAGCGAATATTTTTGTTAGCATATGTGACTTATGGCAACCCCTTTTTACTTAGAACAGCTGATTTCTTTTGTCAACAAACATATTTAATTTCGGCAAAATAGAAGATGCAAGCAAAAGTTAAATTTTATTAATTATTTGTATACGTACAAAAAGGAACCAAAATGTAAGTATTCAGTTGACGCATTTTAATATATTTTATTGAATTATGACAAATACTTACAAATGTATGTACACACATATATTTAAGGGGGGAAAAGCGTAACGCAAAACAAGGGCAAATCGTTCTATCTTTTATGCAGGCTGAGGAAGATATTGCTAGAGGCTACACGAAAGGTGACAGAGTGGAGATAGAGCAAAAATGGTCCGATCTTGCTAAGTCCCTCAATGCTGTCGGGCCTCCCTGCAAAGATTTGGCTGGCTGGAAAAAGGTAATCAAAACTAACAAAATTTGGTCTTCCTTTTGGTATATTTTATTTTTCTTTACAGTCTTGGATTGATTGGAAAGGCAGCATAAAAAGAAACTTTCTGACAACCGTCGCGAAGTGAACGCCACTGGTGGTGGACCATACTTTCAGCAGCCTATTTCACCCAGTGAAGAAGCAATTGCGGTGCTTTGCAATTTGTTTAAATCGGTGGAGGGTACGAGTGGCGTCAGACGCTTTGGACTCTCACGAGTTAAAAAAATAGTTAGTAGTGGGGAGGCAACCAATGACGATGTTAAAAGCATAACTGATGAAAGCTGTGCCATTACGGCCGAACCTGCTGCTGAAACTGAGCTACAAAGTACATCGCGTCAACGTCGGCGACCTGTTGACACATTTGAGCCGTTTATTTTGAAAGTGGCATAAGTCATTTCCAACTCGTGGTCTTAAATGCATTGCTATTTTTGAACGAATGCATATATAGATGGTTCTACAATTATAAAATAATAATAAGAATTGCATCTTTTGGATATTGGACTGTAACACACTGGAGGCGAGGAGAGATACAAACAAATTATCACTGAACCTAAACGACATGAAATGACTTATGCCACTTTCAAAATAAACGGCTCATTTGAAAAAGTGTGCGCTGAACACAATCTTTTGTTAAAACGAAGTGCCGATGCATTCGACAAACTGCTTTTGCATAAAAAACTGAACTAGAATTGAAAGAGGCGATAGAAAAGGAGAAAAAGAGGCACGACGAAAGAATGGAGGAAATAGAGAAGCAGATACTTTAAAAAAGTTTCTATAATTTGTATTTGTGCAATGAAAGTATGTATTTGAATCTCAATTTCTATATGTACAAAATTGGAAGAAAACTAGTTATTAAAATTGTTTACTAGATGCATGTACATAGTATATGTATTTTTAAAAATATATACGTATCTACATACTTTGTATAAACTTTTTTTTTTCATTTTTAAAATGGACTCTCAATCAGGACTTTAAAGGCACCAAGTGGTACGATATGGAATTGTAACTGAATATGCCAATCGCCAAAATCTTTTCCATGCGCGTCGTGTGGTGGGATTTTATCTGTAGGTCCTCTCCATTTTGGTGGCTCCTCGAACCCCTGGTTATGATGGAATGGTGCGCAATGAGATCACCAATAATTATGCGATTTTTCCCCTTAGCAGCGCACATATGTCAGGATGACAACTACTTAGACAGGTGATATTTTATATTTGGAGGTCTGTATCGCCTAACCGGATGGAAATGCCTTGCCATTCTAAGGAGTTATTCCTTTATTGTTGTAGCGACAAAGACACTCCCGAAGGCCTTGGGGAGTGTTATCAAGTTGACAGTCCTTTGCCGGATGCAGATCCTGTACGTTCCGGTACCAAGCCTGACCAATTCGGGAACGATTGATTATGAACACATGCGACCTTCTAGGTCATTCTTCCCTCCCACCCCTAGATCCATAAGGAGTTCGGGGTGGCCAGAGCCTCGGCTGTTAATGAAACAGGATACTCCACGGATAGGTGAGGTTGACAATTGGGTTTGGAGAAGCTATGTATTGCGCTGGCAACCTGAAAGGGTTGCGCTACACAGCCCCTTGAATCTGATATATTAGTCGCCTCCTACGACAGGCATACCTACCGCGGGTATATTCTAACCCCCTAACCTGTGCCTGATATCAGGATCAAATAGATTGTATTCCACGGTATGATGTGTAATTAGGGCTAGGTCTATTAGGTGAGGTAAAGTTCAGTGGAAACTCATTCATCTTTCCACGAATGAACAGGGCATATATCTAAAGGCAGACGCAGCAGGTGTAGTTTTGAGTTTTAGCCTGTAACAGGAGATTTAGGATCGTTAAAGCTGTATGGATGACAATATGAGGGATTAAAACAGAGTCTTATTAGTGAGAAGAACCACCTTTCGTAAGAGCGGGACCTAACATATATATTTATGCTTAGTAAACGGCGCTGATATGGTCACTAGACAGGCTCGTTCATCTCTTCGGGCGCAAAAAGAAACAATCACCGAAAGTATGAGACATCCAGTCATCGTGTTTCGCAGGGTTGAAAAAGCACCTCACATTTGTCCAGAGCTTGTTTCCTTCTCAGCAGAGGGAGAGGAGCAAGTCGGACAAAGAGAATAACTAAGGAATTTAAAAAACAACCGAAGCTCGTTTCGTTATTTTATTTTAATATTATGATAATATAAAAATGACTGATTTAGTACAGATCAGATAGAAATGGAAATGGAGTTGGTGATGTAGAGGTAGAGGTAGGTGTAGAGGTTGAGGAAGAGGTAGAGGGAGAAGGAGAGGTAGAGGTAGATGTAGAGGTTGAGGTAGAGGTAGAGGGAGAGGGAGAGGGAGAAGGAGAGGTAGAAGTAGATTTAGAGGTAGAGGTAGAGGTAGAGGGAGAAGGAGAGGTAGAGGAAGATGTAGAGGTAGAGGGAGAGGTAGAGGTATAGGAAGAAGGAGATGTAGAGGTAGAGGGAGAAGCAGAGGTAGAGGTAGATTTAGAGGTAGAGGTAGAGGTTTAGGTAGAGGTAGAGTGAGAAGAAGAGGTAGATATAGAGGTAGAAGGCGAGGTAGGGGAGAACGAGAGGTAGATGGAGATGTAGAGGTAGAGGGAGAGGTAGAGGTATAGGGAGAAGGAGAGGTTGTGGAAGATGTAGAGGTAGAAGGAGAGGTAGAGGTATAGGGAGAAGGAGAGGTAGAGGGAGAAGGAGAAGTAGAAGTAGATTTAGAGGTAGAGGTAGAGGTTTAGGTAGAGGTAGAGTGAGAAGGAGAGGTAGATGTAGAGGTAGAAGGCGAGGTAGGGGAGAAGGAGAGGTAGAGGAAGATATGTAGAGGTAGAGGGAGAGGTAGAGGTATAGGGAGAAGGAGAGGTAGAGGGAGAAGGAGAGTCTTTCGGCCAGGAGTTTATATATATTACACAAGGAAAGTTCGAGCAACTTCATTTCTGACTTCCACTCCATCTATGTCGGCTTGAGGAATGGTTTCACCCTCGTTTTCGTCGTCAGGATTTCTATGCTGAATTTCTTCACCCCTTCCATCATCTTCGTAGACAGGAATGTTGCGCTTGCGGCAAATGTTGTGTAGCGCACAACAAACATTAATAATTTGCCCTACAAATCGTGGTTCATAATGCAGAGTTCCTTGTAAGCATCGGAACCGGCTTTTGAACACGCCTATTGTGCGTTCAACCATATTGTGCGCCGCAGCATGCTTCTTGTTATATTTATGTTCCATTGATCCATACTGTGGGCTCCCATATGGTGTCAATATACAATGCTTCAAGGCATAACCAGAATCCGCCAAAATCCAAGTATTTGGAGCACTATTATTTCTATAGAACTGCCTTACTTTACTTTGGTTCCATATGAAGGAATCATGACACGACCCCGGGTGACTTGCATCTACAGCTAGTATTTCCATGTTATAATTGCAAACCTGCCAATAAAAATACTACGCATTACTGATGAAACCCAAATCTGTAAGTATTCTATAACTTACCTCCATAACATTTATACTAAAATAACCCTTTCTATTAAAAGATAGGGATTCGTCCATCGTAGGCTTTACTATTTTTACATGTGTGCCATCTATGCAACCAATGACACCGGGAAAATTAAATGTTCTATAAAAGTATTCCTTGGGCAGATCCAATTTCGCTGTAGACATCTTCAGCTGAATGTTATCTTCACAAATACAGTTTTCTAATTCTCTATAGTAGAGTGCAAAATTTTTGAAAAGGTGCTTCTGCCAATGTTCATATCTTGGTCTTTGGCTGTACCCAGTTGGTACGATCCCGTTGCTAAAAACCGGAGTGTAGCCGCTAATTGTGTGGTTGGTGAAATAAAGCGATGGCGTTCTGCCAACATATTGCCTATTTTACTAAGGATCATTTGGAAAATTTCCTTATCTACGCGGTAGGACTCTATAAATCTAAAAATACAGATACATATGTTTACATACCCGTTGATCCAACCACTTTATTTAAAAAAACTTACTTGGAATCCAGCTGCCGTAATATGTTCACTTGCGATCTAAGCTGTCGATTTTTACGTTTTTTATGCACCATTGCACATCTTCTTGCCTCTGCATTTCCGAAAACCATTGGTGCTGGCATTTTGTTCAAATTTTTATACAATTTTAATTTAACTAAAACCAAAATAAATAAAAACAGCTGTTTCGCTTGGTTATCGACTCGAAATGAAAACGATTCGAAATCGACTTCGAATCGATTTCTTTCAATCGGAATTGAGAACACCAAAAAGAAATCGACTCGGAATCAGCCTCGTTTTACTTTTCAAAACGAGTCGGAATTCAGAACAGGCCTGACTAATTTTCTTTGGTTTGGTACACTCAAAAAACAAACAAAAAATCCGAACAATCATGAAAACAAAGGAAAGAATTAGTTTTCAGCCACATAAGCTCTTATTTTAATCTAGACAAATAATTTTCTCAAAACTAAGATGCTTTTTGTATTTGGTTATAGGAAAATTTTTCACAAAAATGGGTCGAGGCGGTGGATTTCTAGTCGAAGTGCTCAACTTTACAGTCGAGTTTTGTCATTCACTGAGTTGAAAGTCGTTAGGATGCGTCCTACGTGTTTTGTTGCCGAACCACCTGAGGGGCGATTACACTTAGAAAACCGGTTTTAATGGTATTTTGGATGTTTCTTTTACCGAGACTTCGGTGTGGTAGGTCATCACGATCTCATCACACCGCAGCCGCCAATATGCTTTTGAGATCATTTCAGGAGTTCTTTCAATAATTTCGGAGCTAATTCGGAGTTTTTTTTCAAATAATTTTCATACTATTTCGGCATAATTTCGGGACTATAGATGGAAAATTTGGATACTAATACGGGAATGTTTAAGAATTGCTTTAGGGATCCGTTCGCAGACAATCAGTAATTGCTTTCGGCATCTTTTAAGGATATATTTACAACGACTTCGGATTTTTTCAGGATAATTAACACCCTGGTATCAGTTTTATTATTGTAACTCTGCGTCTATTGGATCTAGACTAAAAGAGGATTTTGTACGCAACTTATATCTTTTCCAAACCGATTGTCCACAACACCTACGCGAGAAGAATCTTGCGACGTTGAACAAATCATTCTCTAAATGACAGGACTCGTATCTAAATGGTGGTAGTTTCCAGAACGTAATGTGTTTGTATCCCGAAAATGAAGGTCTATGTCGAAAGCATTTCCAAAAATCTTTGGGGAATGTGTTTGCAGTTATTCAATCAATCTATCAGTTAAGAATTGATTTACAGCATAATGTGTTCAAACCAAGAATTCCAATATCTAAAAAAAATGCACTAAACAAATTTCGTAATATTGGAAAGGTTTATTCTTTATTCAGATTTTTAACTGATCCACATTAATCCCTTTTAATATAATTTGGAAACCGCTGCATAGCTTTGAATATATTCCACATTTCATAATATTTTTTTCACATACTCCTGCACCCATATATGCAACATGTTGCTCGATTGCATTAATTTGCCACACATCCCGCGCAATCATTAACTAAAAGCGTCTGTTGAATTAACCATGCTGGACAAAATGCCAGCGATGCTTCACAGAGTTTGCACATTTACGTCTATATAATACATATAGACATGCGGATTTGAAAATCACTTCTAAATTGACTTGCAGCAGCTGCAAATGCAGACAAATACACTTTCACACAGTAAAAATAGAAAAGAAAACAAGTAAGGAAGGCTAAGTTCGGGCGTAACCGAACACTACATACTCAGCTGAGAACTATGGAGACAAAATAAGGGAAAATCATCATGTAGAAAAATGAATCCAGGGTAACCCTGGAATGTGTTTATATGACATGTGTATCAAATGGAAGGTATTAAGGAGTATTTAAAGAGGGAGTAGGCCATAGTTCTATAGGTGGAAGCCTTTTCGAGATATCGCCATAAATGTGGAACAGGAGTGATTCTAGAATTTGTTTGTACGGTATGGTTATCAAACGAATGGTGTTAATGAGTATTTTAAAAGGGAGTGGTGATAGTTGAATATGTGAAGGCGTTTTCGAGATATTGAACAAAATGTGGACCAGTGTAACCCACAACGTTATCTGTCGGGTACCGCTAATTTATTTATATATGTAATACCACGAACAGTATTCCTGCCAAGAGTCCAAGGGTTTTTGATTTAGCCCTGCAGAACTTTTTCATTTTCTTCTACTTAATATTTTAGGTGTCACAGCCATTTTGTAAAGTTTTTTTCTAAAGTTATATTTTGCATCAATAAACCAACCCAATTACCATGTTTCATCCCTTTTTTCGTATTAGGTATACAATTATGGCATTTTTTTCATTTTTCGTAACTTTCGATATCGAAAAAGTGGGCGTGGTCATAGTCGGATTTCGGCCATTTTTTACACCAATACAAAGTGAGTTCATATAAGTACGCGAACTGAGTTTAGTACAGATATATCGATGTTTGCTCAAGTTATCGTGTTAAAGGCCGAGCGGAAGGAGAGACGGTCGACTGTGTACAAAAACTGGGCGTGGCTTCAACCGATTTCGCCCTTTTTCACAGAAAATAGTTACTGTCCTAGAATCTAAGCCCCTACCAAATTTCACAAGGATTGATAAATTTTTGTTCGACTTATGGCATAAAACGTATCCTAGACAAATTAAATAAAAAGGGCGGAGCCACGCCCATTTTGAAATTGTCTTTTATTTTTGTATTTTGTTGCACCATATCATTACTGGAGTTGAATTTTGACATAATTTACTTATATACTGTAAAGATATTACACTTTTTGTTAAAATTTGACTTGAAAAAAAAAAAATTTTTTAAGTGGGCGTGGTCGATCTCCGATTTTGCTAATTTTTATTAGCATACATATAGGAATAGGAGTAAAGTTTCTACCAAATTTCATGATGACATCTTCAACGACTGCGAAAATACAGCTTGAAAACTTTTAAATTAGCTTCTTTCAAAAGTGGGCCACGCCCATTGTCCAAAATTTTACAAATTTTCCATTCTGCGTCATAAGTTCAACTCACCTGCTAAGTTCCATCGCTTTATCCTTCTTTGGTAATGAATTATCGCACTTTTTCCCTTTTTAGAAATTTTCGATATCGAAAAAGTGGGCGTGGTTACAGTCCGATTTCGTTAATTTTAAATATCGAACTGGGATGAGTACCCAGGAACCTACATACCAAATTTCATCAAGATACCTCAAAATTTAATCAAGTTATCGTGTTAACGGACGAACGGACGGACGGACATGGCTCAATCAAATTTTTTTTCGATCCTGATGACTTTGATATATGGTAGTCTATATCTATCTCGTTTCCTTTATACCTGTACAACCAACCGTTATCCAATCAAAGTTAATATACTCTGTGAGCTCTGCTCAGCTGAGTATAAAAACTTACCTAGTACGTCCATAAACGATGAATGAACCTTAAGCAAGGACATGTTTTTTTTTTTTTTTTTTTGTGGTACATAATAAAGCCATTCTACTGCTCCGTCTTCAATTCGTTGTGTATAATAATTTTTTGTCGTTGTACGTAAATAAATTGCACACTCACATACGTGCAACACCCTCGCCATTCGCTCTTCAACCCTGCAGCTAAACTTGGTTCAATGCGTTTTGATGCAATTGGGAAGTACTACAGACGCACACACAACTGCATTCTTGGAGTTACATACAAACTTACATGTATATGGAAGTAATTTGTGTAAATATTTAGTTACAGGCGTTGATATGCGTAACTGTTAAATAATTGTGATTAGTTGTCGAATTAATAAATTGTTAGAAATTGACAAAAAATTACAAACAAATTAGTTAAGCCATAAATTACTATGCGGTAAATGTTCATTTAAGTTTCCGTGTACAGTTAAATAATCGACAGGTTAATGTGGGTTAAAATGTTAACAGTTTAATTGACATAACTGTGATATGAATGTTTCATGCATGAGAATAATATGTGATAAGATCATTTACTATAATTTATGAGATGAAAGCGGTATGACTTTGAAGTCTTAATTACGATTTTGTTTGATTTGAATTGATCTGAAATCAATATTAGTGTGGCATCAGTTCAATTTAAAGTTATGTTCCGTGGCATTCCGCCGTGGGGAGATGGTAGCGTGCTGTGCCAGGGTGAGATTGATCGACACATAAAAACAAATCCAACAAGACAATGAGACCAATCATAAAGGGTATTTAAATTATATTATAGTAGTTGCGTGCTTCGCCAACCATACCGAAGGACCTGGGTTCAACATTACAAATTTATAAAATAAGTTCTTCTAAGCGGTGTCGCCCCTCGGCAGCGGTTTGGCAAAGACAACACTTGTATTGTAATTCTGCCTTGAAAAGATTCTCAGTAAAAATGCACCTACCGTTGGGAGTCAGGAAAACATGTCTCTTCCGTACTTCTAGTATCAAATAAAATTAAGGGAGCACAGCACAAATTGACGATAAGCTGATCCTTAATCTCCTTGCAAGTGTATAGTGCCTTGTATTTATTTATTAAATCTCCTCAGGCCAAGCATTTATAAATTTTTTTAAATCGAGGCTTAAGTTATTTTAGCAGCCAATGAAATATTGCAAATGTTTACTGAAGGCTGGGTTGACCCCATACGAAATAAAAAAGTTGGGAAATTGCTCTCCTATATTTAAAGCTTATGCCAAGAGGGTCCCGGAAAAATGGAAGACAAAGTAAAAGGCTTTAAGAAAGATGGTAACAAAGATGTGAGAAAGGACCACTTTTCAAATGTAGGTAGCCAATTTTCGGGCAGGGTAATAAATATTGGATTAGCTAGCTTATATATACAATTTTAATTTCGGCGTAATCTAAAAACCAATTAAGTTGTCATAATACAATTCGCATCACCTTTGACATGAGGTATGCAACTCACTAAACGGATCACAATTTCACTTTCAGATCCCATAATGATTTTGAGATTGGTATGCATCATGATGAAATAAACCAGAGAGCTGAAATCAATATTGAAAAATGGAGGCGTATTTGACAGTACTCGCCCTCATAAATTTAAATGTTACTCTTGACTTATCTGCAGCATAGATTTTTTAGCATCATAAAAACTCTTACCTTAATGCCTTTCTGAAATATGAAGTTACGCACAGGCAAATAACTCATGCGGCTTGTATTTCCTTTTGTGATAGAGGGATTATTTCATTTTCCTGAGAGAAAGTCAACCAGTTTTAGTCAACGAAGCTGATTGCGTGGATCTTCAGAGTATCACATTTTGCACAACTAAGGAATACAGAAACAAATTGCTGAGATGATGAGATGATTGACGATCTGGAAAAGTATTACGAATATGCGGATGCCTATCTGGGAGGCTTGTAATACGAAAACTCGGAATTTACGGCATTAGGTCCCAACATCCAAAACTTATCCACGTAAACCAAGCATTGAGGTAATCTCATTAAGCAGAACGAGGCGGCTGATGTAAAAATATATAGCGGCAGATTTTATAGAAAAAAAAAATCATTGGTTATAGATTTAGTTGATGTGAAAAAAAAAAACCTTTTCCTTGACAGAACTTTATTGCAAACATCTCTGGCTAACCCTGGAAGCATTATATTTGTCACATAAAATACTCCCAGCCTTATGGTCAAGCCCAACAGACATATTCTGATACTCTATATCTATCCACCTGCCTCTCCCCTGTCTGGCCTTTTCTTTCCTTTTCCTTTTGCATTTTCTAGCTTACCTTCATCGGATATTAAAATTTTTCTATCCCCTTCATTCATCCGTAAATTTTTCCACACTTACTCTTACTATTACCGCTCTTGCACCTATCCAAGTCTACCACTTCATATAACACTTAATCTTAACCTTATTTTTAGTTCTTCTGTTAACCTATTTTTATCACTTTTTCTTAAATCATTACCCTCATTTTTACTTAAACTCTCACTCTCCATTTTCCTTTTATTTTTTTACTTCTCCGTATTCCTTCCTTCTACTTTTTTCTCCTATTTAACCTGTTTTCTTTTTTCTTAGATGTCCCCATTTCCAATGAAGAATTATATCGAGTTTGGCTTTTTCCTCACTTTACATTACAAAGGTTCTTAACAAGTAGCAAAATAGTATGAAAAATGTTCGTAACATCGCCCCCCCCCCCCCCCCCCCCCCCATCCTACTTTAAAACTCATGACAAGATTATGAGGGCCACAAAATTTTTGTTGCTGTACTTATGACTTCACCTGTCTTCTTTTATTGCATCATGGTATGCATAGTTTCCATTACAAAACACATAGAAGTTAGTTCTTAAAATATCGAAAATAAAAAAGAAGATACTAATGGGAAAAATTTGATAAAAATCATGATACAAAAATAGAGGCAGTTCCATTTATTGTGACGCCACTTGACTTTTGCGGGGACAATGACAATTTAACCAAAAGCAAGCTACCAGATTGAAAAATGTCACGAATTTTTCTAATTTTGATGGATTTCCTCTCAACGGGCACGACTAAATTACTTTCATAGTTATCTTTATATATAAAAATTACGTGCCACTTTATTTGTCCGCGATGGACTGCTAAACTACTGAACCGATTTTGAACTTGTTTTGCAAACCGTGTGTAGTTTGATCTAGCTTCAAATATAGGATGGGATATATCTTAGTTTATAGTCGCAATATTATTTTATTGCAATTTTTTAAATGTTTATATATATTAACAAAATGTGACGTATACGCACCGGCACTCATATTTTCAGGTGGTATTTCCGTGTAATTGGTTGATGTTTAATTAAACAACGTGCTTATCAATAAAAAATATTATAGCGAATGATATCAAGTGTAGCACATCACCAGGCCCGTAGAGACGGCAGGAGATGAATGGGGGGATTACCACCGAGCCGGGGGTTTCTGAGGGGGCCCGCGGATTAGCGGTAGTAAGACTTTTTTTTAATTCATGAGAGTCTTTAGTTGTTCCATGTGCAATTTTTAAACCGAATTTCAAAAGCAACGAATATCTGGATTTCAATTTAATGTTACAGTGAAGTGTGAAAAATAAAAATCTATATATATAAAAAGAAATACTAAAATGTGTGTTAGTTGGTCGCCGGTGTTTGAAGAGATGAGTCGGTCGATTTTGTTCAAGCTTTCACAAAAGTTGCGAATACCTCACGCGGTGGTTATTATATAGCTTTGGTTTCGAACGAAGTACAGGGTCTAGAGATATGGGCCAAAAAATCGACCCAGGAAGAATGTAATTTTCATTGTGATATTCGATTTAGTCGCATCAACCTGGCAAAACTGATAAATATGCATTCGAAGCCGAAATAAGGACATGAATTAATAATACCCACATACCTATTTACATACGACCTATTCGATTTGCCTGAAATTTGGTATATAAGTTTGCCTATATTAGTATTTACGGCCCTAGAGCTAGACAGAAAAAGCTTATTAAAATGTATGCATATAGCCCAAATTTAGGGCAGAAAAACTTCTGCCGGGTCTGCCAGTTTTAAATAAAAAAAGAAAAAAAAAATTAGCCGCATACGTTGGAAATATTTAAGTACGGAATATCAGGTTTTTAATTCAATTTCTAAAGAGTTTATCATATTTAAACGCAATTTTTATGAAATGGTGATAAATTGGCTACAAGTCCACATTTTTTTGTTTGCTGTATTATTCCAACTTAGCGCTTGAGGAGGGAATTATTAAACCATTTTTTAGGGAGAAAGTTGCCCTGTAGCTCTCCACTAGTTATGAGAGTTCGTTGGCTCGTTGTACCAGGGGTCACCTTGAGGCAAGCCCCGCCTATACATATTCTGCGCCTTTTATCATTGACATGGATGTGGCGTCCCACAAACGTAACAAACTAAACACATACCACTCACTGCAGACTTTGGAGGTACACTTTTTCTCAACATGCTTTGAGAAATACCCACTGTAGAGGCATGATAATAGGGCCATGCTAGAAAAACAGGATTTTTCTTGTATTTCGTTTCTGTCTAAGGGTCAAGCTGTCATAAAGATATGAGTCATTAACCATTGTATGAGTCATTATCCACTATTTTTCAATAAAATTGCATGTTTTACTGTATTCTCAATCGATATGTATGCACATTAATCGTGGTAGAGCATATTATTATTGTCGCAGATGATCATTACGTTTTGAACATGAGGGCAATTTCCATCCCGAAAAACTACAATTTCGCCTTAAACAGTAGCGGTATGGCAACGCTTCTAGCAAAACAACAAACATTATGAAACATCAAAAAATCCCCAAATACGTCAAAAAATTTTGAGTGGAACTACCCTCTTTTCTCAATTCGTTGCTGTGTTTTATACCTAACAACAAATTGTGGCGATATATTAAAAACCTAAAGTAGATATAAAATATGCGTTTCCACTTACAATTAGAATTTTTATCTGCTTCTATCTAAGATTTTCTTCTTAACGTATATGTTATATATTATGAACTCTGTCATGGAGTTATGAAAAAAGTATATTCCTAAAAGGAAGTAAAGGCCTGGAAGTTGGTCTTTAAGGATTTAGGCCTAGCAATGATGTAATATGTACTAGCTTTACCTTCAGTATAACTCCGTTTCCTGTTTCATACTGCACGATACATATCAGTATAAATATTGTGAATATCATATTGCATGAGCACTTTTTATGCGGGCACACTTTGCAATCACAATTTATAGACCTTTCTAATACTTATGGACGCAATGGATCTGCTCTCGCTCATAACTCTGTCACAGCTGTCACAAGGTGAACGTTTTTCACTAGCATTCGAACAAGTCGAGCAACAAATCTCAAAACAAATCATATAAAAAATATACTCACATACAAACCTAGATACATATATCCTTACTTATATATTTTTCTAGTATTAAGTAGTAGATCAACAACCGTTCACAAATAGCATTTTTGTACTAAAACGACAGACAAACGTTGACGACATTTACTTTAGATGATTTGATATCACTAATTGTGAAGAAAATAAATAATTGCTGAACTGAGCTGTCAGTGACATTTTCACGATTAAACAGACGCATTCATTATCAGAGCGAGTAAATTGTTATCAGCCCAAACAACGCTGAGTAGCGTAGCAGAAAAACAGCAAAACTCCTTCGTCAACGTCAGTGAGTGACTTACATACATAGCAATCGCAAAGCAACGGTAGAGAGTTATAGTCGCAGGGAGCAAAAATTAAGCATAGCAAAGACAACTGTCAAGTTAACTCCAACATTGGCATCAACATCAGCAATGCTGAATGTAGCTAAAATTGTGGATAGCAACAGAAATGCTGTAACCTACAACACTACTCACACTGACAACACCAACCGTAGATGTAGTATTTATTTGCTAGATTATTTTGGCCGGTGTAGCTACTGTGGACCAAGTGAGGATTTATTAGCGTGATTTTTCATTTCAAATCTTCTCCAGTCTTTTATTTGAATAGGATTTTCATATCTCACAGAACACGGCACTGGGTCAGTTTATTATCCGGGTTTTTACTAGAATATCTACTAGCCATATTAAGGGACAGATCGCTGGCTTACGTCCGAAACTCAGAACACTTTCAAGTAGCCTGCGAGAAAACTGCGCAGACCATAGGGTACCTTTGTTGATTACTGGCAAACATAGGCAGGCCAAGGCTATGCATGAGGAAGCTGCTTGCATCTGCTTCAGACCCTATACTTTTGTACGGTTCAGAAATTTGGACGGATTAAATGAAATTCCGGAAGAACCGAGAAGCTTTAATCTCGGTCCGCAGACACAGACCTTGTCATTGCGGGAACCATACCAGTGCTTTTTCCTGCTGTGGATAGGAAATTAATTTATCACCTCTGGCCACCAATCGGAGCAGCAAAAATATTTAAATGCGTGAAGGTACAGGACAAAATAACTTACTTAATGACTAGTTACTAGAGAAAAAAGGATATGACTTTATGTCCATTTCTGAAAAGCAGTATGGCAATAGTGTCAATATCTTTTAAATGGCAACCCTTTGAAATTTGAAGCTAAGGCCATATCATATGGTATCCACCTAAAGCGGTCATAAGATCAATTGACCTTATGGCCGTTCAACTTATGTCATCCTTCCCATGATATAAATTGGAACTTTATTCGAGGATGGAAAATTACACCAAATGTGATACAATCCGGAAACCAGATTATCTGCTAGCCCAAACTAGTGAAGTATGAGGAACAAGTAAGGAAGGTTAAGTTCAGGTGTAACCGAACATTACATACTCAGTTGAGAGCTATGGTGACAACATAAGGGAAAATAACAATGTAGGAAAATGAACCGAGGGAAACCCTGGAATGTGTATGTATGACATGTGTATCAAATGAAAGGCATTAAAGAGTATTTTATGAGGGAGTGGGCCATAGTTCTATAGGTGGACGCCATTTAGGGATATCGCCATAAAGGTGGATCAGGGTAGACTCTAGAATTTGTTTGTACGATATGGGTATCAAAGGAAATGTGTTAATGAGTATTTTAAAAGGGAGTATTCCTTAGTTTCATAGGTGGACGCCGTTTCGAAATATCTCCATAAAGGTGGACCAAGGGTGACCCTAGAATTTGTTTGTACGATATGGGTATCAAACGAAAGGTATTAATGAGTATTTTAAAAGGGAGTGGGCCTTAGTTCTATAGGTGGACGCCGTTTCAAAATATCGCCATAAAGGTGGACCAGGGGTGACTCTAGAATGTGTTTGTACGATATGGGTATCAAATTAAAGGTATTAATGAGGGTTTTAAGAGGGAGTGGTGGTAGTTGTATAGGTGGTCGCCTTTTCGAGATATCGCCATAAAGGTGGACCAGGGGTGACTCTAGACTTTGTTTGTACGATATGGGTATCAAATGAAAGGTGTTAATGAGTATTTTAAAAGGGGGTGATCCTTAGTTCCATAGGTGGACGCCGTTTCGAAATATCGCCATAAAGGTGGACCAGGGGTGACCCTAGAATTTGTTTGTACGATATGGCTATCAAACGAAAGGTGTTAATGAGTATTTCAAAAGGGAGTGGGCCTTAGTTCTATAGGTGGACGCCGTTTCGAAATATCCCCATAAGGGTGGACCAAGGGTGACTCTAGAATGTGTTTGTACGATATGGGTATCAAATTAAAGGTATTAATGAGGGTTTTAAGAGGGAGTTGTGGTAGTTGTATAGGTGGTCGCCTTTTCGAGATATCGCCATAAAGGTGGACCAAGGGTGACTCTAGACTTTGTTTGTACGATATGGGTATCAAATGAAAGGTGTTAATGAGTATTTTAAAAGGGCGTGGGGCTTATTTCTATAGGTGGACGCCTTCTCGAGATATTGCCATAAAGGTGGACCAGGGGTGACTCTAGAATGTGTTTGTACGATATTGGTATCAAATTAAAGGTATTAATGAGAGTTTTAAAAGGGAGTGGTGGTAGTTGTATATGTGAAGTCGTTTTCCAGATATCGACCAAAATGTGGACCAGGGTGACCCAGAACATCATCTGTTGGATACCGCTAATTTATTTATATATGTAATACCTGCCAAGATTTCAAGGGTGTTTTATTTCGCCCTGCAGAACTTTTTCATTTTCTTCTACTTAATATGGTAGGTGTCACACCCATTGTACAAAGTTTTTTTCTAAAATTATATTTTGATTCAATAAACCAATCCAATTAACATGTTTCATCCCTTTTTTCGTATTTGGTATAGAATTATGGCATTTTTTTCATTTTTCGTAATTTTCGATATCGAAAAAGTGGGCGTGGTCATATTCGGATTTCGTTCATTTTTTATACCAAGATAAAGTGCCATGCGGAAGGACAGACGGACGACTGTGTATAAAAACTGGGCATGGCTTCAACCTTTTTCGCCCATTTTCACAGAAAACAGTTAGCGTCATAAAATCTATTCCCCTACCAAATTTCAAAAGGATTGGGAAATTTTTGTTCGACTTATGGCATTAAAATTATCCTAGACAAACTAAGTGAAAAAGGGCGGAGCCACGCCCATTTTGTAATTTTCTTTATTTTTTGTATTTTGTTGCACCATATCATTACTAGAGTTGAATGTTGACATAATTTACTTATATACAGTAAAGATATTAAATTTTTTGTTAAAATTTTACTTAAAAAAAAAATTTTTTTAAAAGTGGGCGTGGTCCTTCTCCGATTTTGCTAAATTTTATTAAGCGTACATACAGTAATAGGAGTAACGTTCCTGCCAAATTTAATCATGATATCTTCAACGACTGCCAAATTACAGCTTGCAAAATTTTAAATTACCTTCTTTTAAAAGTGGGCGGTGCCACGCCCGTTGTCCAACATTTTACTAATTTTCTATTCTTCGTTATAACTTCAACTCACCTACTAAGTCCCATCGCTTTATCTGTCTTTGGTAATGAATTATTGCACTTATTCGGTTTTTCGAAAGTTTCGATATCGAAAAAGTGGGCGTGGTTATAGTCCGATATCGTTCATTTTAAATGGCGATCTGAAATGAGTGCTCAGGAACCTATGTACCAAATTTCATCAAGATACCTCAAATTATCGTGTTAGCGGACGGACGGACGGACATGGCTCAATCAAATTTTTTTTCGATCCTGATGACTTTGATATATGGAAGTCTATATCTATCTCGATTCCTTTATACCTGTACAACCAACCGTTATCCAATCAAACTTAATATACTCTGTGAGCTCTGCTCAACTGAGTATCTAATCTAATATATATTATAAATGGGAAAGTTTGGATGTTAAGATGTTTGGATGTTTGGATGTTTAGATGTTTGGATGTTTGGATGTTTGGATGTTTGTCCAGACGTTTGTCTTTGTGACTCAATAACGCAAGAACGGCTGGACCGATTTGGATGAAATTTTGCACACATATAGCCAATAGTCTAGAAGGATCTACTAGCTATATATTTTTCAAAAGGGGCGTGGTCCCCGCCCCCTAGGAACAGTTATAATGTAATTATTATATTTTTTCGTCTTTGCGACTGAATCACGCCAGAATGGCTACACGGATTTTGATGAAATTTGGGACACAGACAGTAGTCTACTAGCGAAATTTTTTTCGAACATGGAAAGAGGGGTAGGGGTCCCACGACCCTTCGAGAAATTATTTTTCATAATTTTTACACATTATAACTTTACGTATACTGGCCTTCACCAATATCACAGACTCAAGGGGTCAAATAAGTCGAGGGCTTACAAAGTAAGCAGTGACACCCTCCGCCCGCCCCCTTTATCCCCCCTCTGGTGTAAAATCCATAAATTGTTATAACTCAATCTAAATTTTCTCCTAAATCAATAGTTTTTGGCATCTGGTACATACAGAACGAGATCTAGACAATTTTGGAGGAACGATCAGTGGTCCTCTCCTCTACTCCCGCCATCCGCCCTCCATCAATTGTTTTTATTAGCACGCTTTTATTAGCTTTACCTGTATGTTTCTATCTAACTTTTTATTCGCTCCAATGCGCCTGCTGCCTTATTAACATGGTTTTATAATTAGCTTCACCTTATTTGTAATCCCGTAAGGGTCATATCGAGACCCTTCCGGGATCATTTCTGGATGGTTTTCGGGATCGGTCCGGGATTACGCCGGGGTAATTTCGGGACTTTTTCGGGACTAATACGGGATCATTTGGGGACCCTTTCGGTACCATTTCTGGATGGTTTTCGGGATCCGTCCGGGATCTCGTCGGGGTAATTTGGGGACTTTTTCGGGATCATTTGGGGGCTCTTCCGGCATCATTTCTGGATGGTTTTTGGGATCCGTCCGGAATCCCATCAGGGTAATTTCGGGACTATTAGGGGATCATTTGTGGACCTTTCCGGCATCATTTCTGGATAATTTTCGGCATCCGTCCGGGATCCCATCTGGGTCATTTCCGGACTATTTCGGGATAATTTGGGATCCTTCCGGCATCATTTCTGGATGGTTTTCGGGATCCGTCCGGGATATCGTCGGGGTCATTTGGGGATTTTTCGGGATCATTTGGGGGCTCTTCCGGCATCATTTCTGGATGGTTTTCGGGATCCGTCCGGGATCCCATCAGGGTAATTTCGGGACTATTAGGGGATCATTTGTGGACCTTTCCGGCATCATTTCTGGATAATTTTCGGTATCCGTCCGGGATCCCATCTGGGTCATTTCCGGACTATTTCGGGATCATTTGGGATCCTTCCGGCATCATTTCTGGATGGTTTTCGGGATCCGTCCGGGATATCGTCGGGGTCATTTGGGGATTTTTCGGGATCATTTGGGGGCTCTTCCGGCATCATTTCTGGATGGTTTTCGGGATCCGTCCGGGATCCCATCAGGGTAATTTCGGGACTATTAGGGGATCATTTGTGGACCTTTCCGGCATCATTTCTGTATAATTTTCCGACGAGGTCATTTCGGGATTATTTCGGGATCATTTGGGATACCTACCGGCATCATTTCTGGATGGTTTTCGGGATCCTTTCGGGATCCCGTCAGGTTCATTTTGGGACTTTTTTGGGGCTAATACGGGATCATTTGGGGATCCTCTAGGGGTCGTTTCGTGACTTTTTCTGTTTTTTTCGGGATCATTTGGGGACCCTTTCGGCATCATTTCTGGATAGTTGTCGGGATCCCGTCACGGTCATTTCGGGACTATTAGGGGATCATTTGAGGACCTTTCCGGCATCATTTCTGTATTGTTTTCGGAATCCTTTCGGGATCCCGTCAGGTTCATTTTGGGACTTTTTTGGGGCTAATACGGGATCATTTGGGGATCCTCTAGGGGTCGTTTCGTGACTTTTTCTGTTTTATTTCGGGATCATTTGGGGACCCTTCCGGCATAATTTCTTGATGGTTTGCCGGATCCATCAGGGTCATTTCGGGACCATTTTGGGATCATTTGGGATCCTTCCGGAATCATTTCGGTATGGTTTTCGGGATCCGAACGGGATATCGTCGGGGTCATTTGGGGATTTTTCGGGATCATTTGGGGGCTCTTCCGGCATCATTTCTGGATGGTTTTCGGGATCCGTCCGGAATCCCATCAGGGTAATTTCGGGACTATTAGGGGATCATTTGTGGACCTTTCCGGCATCATTTCTGGATAATTTTCGGTATCCGTCCGGGATCCCATCTGGGTCATTTCCGGACTATTTCGGGATCATTTGGGATCCTTCCGGCATCATTTCTGGATGGTTTTCGGGATCCGTCCGGGATATCGTCGGGGTCATTTGGGGATTTTTCGGGATCATTTGTGGACCTTTCCGGCATCATTTGTGGATAATTTTCGGTATCCGTCCGGGATGCCGACGAGGTCATTTCGGGATTATTTCGGGATCATTTGGGATACCTACCGGCATCATTTCTGGATGGTTTTTGGGATTCGTCCGGGATCCCGTCGGGGTCATTTCGGGACTTTTTCTCGACTAATACGGGATCATTTGCGGACCCTTTCGGCATAATTTCTGGATAGTTGTCGGGATCCGTTCGGGATCCCGTCACGGTCATTTCGGAACTATTAGGGGATCATTTGAGGACCTTTCCGGCATCATTTCTGGATAGTTTTTGGAATCCTTTCGGGATCCCGTCAGGGTCATTTCGGGGCTTTTTCGGGATCATTTAAGGATGGCTTTCAGGATTCGTCCGGGAACCCGTCAGGGTAACTCCTGGACTTTTCCGAGACTATTTCGGGATCATTTTGGGAACTATTGGGAGATCATTTGAGGACCATTCCGGCATCATTTCTGGTTAGTTTTCGGGATCCTTTCCGGGTCCCATCAGGGTCATTTCGGGACTTTTTCGGCATCATTTAAGATTGGTTTTCAGGATTCGTCCGGTATCCGTCAGGGTAATTTCTGGACTTTTCCCAGACTATTTCGGGATAATTTTGGGACCCTCCCAAGATCATTTCTGGATGGATTTCGGGATCTGTCCGGGATGCCGTCAGGGTCATTTTGGGACTATTAGGTGATCATTTGAGGACCTTTTCGGCATCACTTCTGGATGGTTTTCGGTATCCGCTCAGGATCCCGTCGGAATTATTGCGGGACTTTTTCGGGATCATTTGGTGTCCCCTCCGGCAACATTTCTGGCTGGTTTTTGGGATTCGTCCGGCATCCCGTCTGGTTCATTTCGGGAATTTTTCTCGACTAATACGGGATCATTTGCGGGCCCTTTCGGCATCATTTCTAGATAGTTGTCGGGATCCGTTCGGGATCCCGTCAGGGTCTTTTCGGAACTATTAGGTGATCATTTGAGGACATTTCCGGCATCATTTCTGGATAGTTTTCGGGATCCTTTCGGGGTCCAGTCTGGGTCATTTCGGGACTTTTTCGGGATCATTTAGAGATGGCTTTCAGGATTCGTCCGGGAACCCGTCAGGGTAATTTCTGAACTTTTCCGAGACTATTTCGGGATAATTTTGGGACCTTCCCAAGATCATTTCTGGATGGATTTTGGGATCAGTCCGGGATGCCGTCAGGGTCATTTTGGTATTAGGTGATCATTTGAGGAACTTTCCGGCATCACTTCTGGATGGTTATCGGTATCCGATCAGGATCCCCTCGGAATCATTGCGGGACTTTTTCGGGATCATTTGGGGTCCCTCCCAAGATCATTTCTGGATGGATTTCGGGATCTGTCCGGGATCCCGTCAGGGTCATTTAGGGGTGCGTTCGAGATCCCGTCAGGGTCATTTCGGGACTTCTTCGGGAATATATCGGGATCATTTCTGCATGGTTTATGGGATCCGTCCATGACCCCTTAAGGGTCATTTCGGGACTATTAGGTGATCATTTGAGGACCTTTCCGGCGTAACTTCTGGATGATTTTCGGTATCCGTTCGCGATCCCGTCGGAATCAATGCGGGACTTTTACGGAATCATTTGGGATTCCTTCCGGCATCATTTCTGGATGGTTTTCGGGATTTGTCCGGGATCCCGTCGGGGTTATTTCGGGACCTTTTCGGGGCTAATACGGGATCATTTGGGGATCCTCTAGGGGTCGTTTCGTGACTTTTCCTGTATTATTTCGGGATCATTTTGGGACCCTTTCGGCATAATTTCTTGATGGTTTGCCGGATCCATCAGGGTCATTTCGGGACCATTTTGGGATCATTTGGGGACCCTTCCGAGATCCTTTCTGGATCCGTCCGGGATGCCGTAGGAGCCATTTCGGGATTTTTTGTTACTTTTCCGGGATAGTTTTTGCACCCTTCCGGGATCATTTCTGGATCTGTGCGGGATCCCATCTGGGTCAATTCCGGACTATTTCGGGATCATTTTGGAATCCTTCCGGAATCATTTCTATATGGTTTTCGCGATCCATCGTGGATCCCCTCGGAGCCATTTCGGAACTTTTTCTGGAGTTAGTCGGGATAATTTAGGGACCCTTCCTGGATATTTTCTGGATGGTTTCTGAGATCCGTCCGGGAGCCCGTCAGGGTAATTTCGGAACTTTTTCGGGACTATTTCGGTATCAATTTGGTACCCTTCAGGCATCATTTCTGTGTGGTTATCTGGATAAGTCTAGAATCGTGTCGTTGTCATTTCGGGGTTTTTTGGGACTACTTCGGGAACTTTTGGAAACACTTCCGGGGCGTTTCTGGATGGTTTTCGGGATCCGTCCGCGATAGCGTCGGGGTCATTTCGTGGCTTTTTCTGGATAATTTCGTTATCATTTTAGGATCCTATCAGGTTATCAGCTCATAAAGTTCTTTTTTTTACTCAATTACAAAAATAAAATGCATTAGACAGAAAAAAAATTTTAAACAGATAACTTTATAAGCAGGCTAACGTGAATAGCCCACATATTTCATTTTCTCCTTGCGGACGGGGCCGCGGGTAAAGGCTAGTAAAAATATAAATAAAGAATAAGAAAGCTGAGCTACTTTTGCTTTTTCTATAATGCATTTCTAAATAAGTGTGCTTTCTTGACCGTTTTCGATTGTATGGTATAGGAGGTCGCCAAAGTGTCGAAGAACTACCTAACCCCCATAGTTTACGCATCGTGCTCTGCTTCACTTCAACAGAGCCTTTCCGATGTTGCAAAAACATTGATTTTACAACAGAAAAATTGCTAATTTGGTAGAAAGTTTTCTTCCTTGTCGGCTAGGTGGTCTTACGACCAAAATGAATCGATCGCATTGGGTTAGAAGTAGTTCGCCTACAAGATAAAGAAACCTTTGACAACGTTATCAACATGTCGAGGAGGACGATTCGCAAGAATGAAGGGACAGAAATCGGTTGAAGCCCGGGATCCCAATAGTGAACTACCAACTCGAAAGCCGCAAGTCAAAAAGACAGGGGAAAAGTGGCGATGTGCCAACAAAGGGTACGGATAAAATGAAAGCTGCGGCAATTTTTCAGATACCTGGCCCCAGCGGTTTGAGGGGCATATAATATTCGGGCGGTACTGACATGACGAAAAGAAGCATTCCAGCTAATGTGTTTGTGGATATCCGTTGGAGCTCGGACCCCAATAGAGAAAACCCTATTGAAATAGTGGCGATGAGCCAACAAAGATTACTGAGATTTTGAAGACTACGACATAATAGCAGGCCCTGGCCTTAGGACGTTGAGAAGCTTAGAATACTACCGCGGTAGATCTGCCAACCGTTTGGAAGAAATAAAAAGGGATATGAGTTGAATATTATCTATAAAGCAGAAAAGGCAAAGGCAGAAGCAAAGGCTGCTAAATTTCTAAGGTCTTGTGAAAGTCCTAGGATGTTAGACTCATAAAGTTGCTCATATATCTTCCCGCTTCACTTATATGTAAATTAGGTCCCATTAGCAACAGCAAATGTAGGAAGTGCGGGTTGCAGAGGAAACGATTAAGCACGTGTTGTGTTCGCGTTCTACGCTATCGAGGTAACGGCTCCAGCTTATAGAGGTGGCAGAGTTGCCAGAACTCGAGGCAGAAATAAAGTTTGTTTCTAGAAAACTTCTAGTATTTACCAAGGGGACAAAGTTACTTCATAACATAAGTCCTGGTGGCTAATTAAGGTTTTCCGTTTTGCCTTCAAACAAATTCTGGTAGCACCATGCACGCGTTTAGTCTCCATGAGGTCTTTACTGAGCGACGAGTTCAACCTAACCTAACCTGTTGTGCCGACATATGGCTTGTTGTCACGCCATGTGATGCTGTTGGTGTTGCTGTGTTATGGGCTCTTGCGGACGTGGTAGTCGTTTGGCATAGATTCACGCTACGCGCATGTGCATGTATGAGTGTGTGTATAAAAATGCATAAAAACATCAAAACCAACGAATGCACCTAATGCCGCGTAGCTGCCGCAACAAGTTGTACAAACACACACACGTCCCAGCGTAAAATCAACACAAACATACACAGCTTACATACATTGATCAAGTGAAAATGTCGCCGAAGTTGACATTTTGACAAATATTGACACTTTGAGTGTATGGACGGACCTTATATCGCCGACGTCGCCATCGCCATCGCCTTCCAACGTCAATATGTTGCATTTATAGTTAACGCATTGGCTGCTGTTGCTACAACACTCAATAGCAATGACAGTCGCTTTTAGCTGCGTGCTACTGTTGTTATCTAATGTCAAGCGCTTGTGTGCTATAGCCAGTGGTGTTGGTGGTATTGTTGTTGGCGTAGCTGATGCTGAGAGCTGTTGCTATTGCTCAGTGGTCGTGTTGCACCACAGGTGCTCTAGTTTATATGGCGGTGACATGCCGCTTGCGTTGGTAGTCTAATCGCATCTTGACGTCTGCTACCGTTTGTAGGATCGCCTACAACAATAATGTACAACTGGCAACATCATTGTTAACAAATTGAGAAAAAGTAGAAATTGCAAAAAACCAACAACAAAGAAATCAATTTTTCAAAAGTATTTGCACACAAAAACTGGATGCCACTTTAAAATGCAAAAGAAATGCGAATAAGGAGCTCACCGAAAAAACTGGCTCGTTTTGTTTAAATAATATTGTTGCTGTTTTTGTGCTAGCATAGCTGATGTTGCATGCTAACTACAACTATGACTTATTCCTATGCGCAACTTTGTACATAGAGCTTGTTATGCAGAGAGGGTGCATGCTTACGCCGTAAACGTAAGTATTCCCCATGGGGTAATTAGTAAGTACGACGATTTGCACCTTTTCGTACGGCGGCGGCATTGGCGATGACTTCGGCTGCTGTAGTTGCTACTTACATATGCAGCAGTGTTGCTTATAAAAGTACCGACAAAGTTGTGGCGTTATTTGTTGAAGTTGTGCATATTTTAAATTTTGCGTCTGGAATATGAGATTGATGCAAAAATGTTGCGTAAGTGGTTGAACAGCATACGGTAAATAGTTTTATGCAATCGAGGTGTTCTTGATTGAAAAAGTTGGTTCCGTGCCTGAAGTTATTGAATGAAATACTTAGTTCCTCCTGTTTAGAAGAACGTGAACCGACATAATTGGAGGCAAGGTAGAAAAGTATTTAAAATACATCAATGTTTTTGAATTCTTGCCAATTTGAACTTGGAACATTGCGAGGGGTAAGAGCCCATGAATAAAAACGCTCTGGCTCAGAAGGCAGACCAATAGACACTAATATTTGGCTATGTAAAAACAGGATGCCTCCACTTTTTTGGAACTGACATGTGGAAAGCAAGTAACGAGCGTTTCAAAGGAAGGAAGGAACTGTGTTGACCATTGGATTTTTCCTTTGTTAGGCCAGCCATTCCAAAACATTGTTTCCTAAAGTTTGCAATTCCTACTCCTGAGAAACAGATGCAACGGAAGATATGATCTGCTAATGACCCGGCTTTGAACATGAAAATCTCTGGCTCTGCTATGAGCTACGCCTTATTTTGGATTAGAGCAAAAAGCAAAATGAAAACAATGAAGGGTCTGCTATTTTTAGATGAGCGAGAGCAACAAAAAATTTATTGCTATGTGCTCCACTGGTTCTTAGTGGTCGTTTGGGAATCATTCAAGAGTTATTTTGGAATGGTTTTAGGGATTATTTCGGGTGCTTTTCGTATATAGAGATGGTCTTTGTAACTATGTCGAAGTCATTTAACCATGATTTTACAACCTTTCCGAGGTCATTTCATGAAAATTTCGGAATGATTTTAGATTTGAATTACATTGTCCTTACTTATTCATTTGAGGTTCAATTCAGTATCACCTCGGGGTCGTTTGTGGGTCGTTTGGGGACAATTCTAGGGGCTATTTCGATTTTTTCCGAAGTAACTTCTGGATAAGATTGGATAAGTTCGTGATGATGCTGTTGCCGATTTCGGGACCCATTGGCGTCCTTTTAGTTTGTTTAAGGGGCTTTTTCGGGGTCAGTTCGGGATCAATTACGTCGTCATTACAGAACCTTTTATTGTCCCATTTGTGAGTTAATTGGAGATCATATTGAGGATTATTTCAAGATAATTTCGGAGGAATTTTGGGAAAACTTAAATTGTTGTGGGGATAACTTCAGGCCATATGTGGGGAAATTTCAGGATGGTTTCAGGGTCACTTAAGGTTATTTCCTGAGAGTTTTGGGAAATATTTCCAGGTTCTACTAATTTTAGGTGGATAACATGGTTTCAAATTTATTGTTTTCTTGAATATTTAAAATTGTTTAGCTAACTTGACTGGCTTTTCCAATAGATAGCAATACGAACAACCAATTTTGGTTTTCAGAAACTAAAAATCATTTTCACTCTTTGGACCTTCATAGTGTGTTTTGAATTTTAGCACTACCTCACTTTTTTCTATAGTTTTGAAGGTATACAATAACATGTATGCCCAAGCTCTTTTTTAATTTGTAAATTCCTATCACCCATTCCTATGGGACTGATCGTCTAAAGATTTAAGATTTTGGTTTTAGTTTCAGAGATAACACGCCATTATTTGTCTTAAATACTTAGCTTTCTAGATCATTCCCAATTCCGAATGGGGAAGAATCATACGTAAGTTCATCATTAAAGCTTAAAACATTCTCAAGATATCACCACCGAAATCTGACGAAAAACATTTTGCAGTAATTGGCTATGTCCTGCCTGCTTTCAAAAATTTTACGGGAATTGAACTATCTCTATAAATACAACCTGAAATTCAAATGTGAAAATGATAGCTGTATTAGGTTACTAAATATCGAAGAACAATATTGTCACGGATATTAGCATCACTAAGTTATCCCATCACTAAGGCGATGCTAAGGCCATGCCAAGCAGTATTTACGTTAATAATAAAATCAAGTATACACATATATAAGGCAGCCCAGAGAGATGTCACACACAGATGCATTTACTTATACGCCTATGTGCGCGCGAGAGACTGTAAACTACAAACATTCACATCAATAATTCAATCTTTATGTATCTACATAAACGAATAAATAATTGCGTCTACACATATGTACCATGTAAGAATACGAGCAGCGGAGAGTCAATGCGCAAACACATGCATATATCTGAGAAGTTTGAGAGCTACTGGACTAGTAGATTCTGGAAGCGCCTAAAAGATGTATAAAATTGTGCAATTTTAGTTATAGCTGAGAAGTTTGAGAGCTCATGGACAATGCTAGTACATTCTGGAAAAATGCGAACGAGGAAACCAAAGGGTATAAAAGGCAACAGATGTAGAGGCGCTGAATTCAGTTTGAGTTGAGCTATCAATCAGTTTGCTTAAGCACGCGATCTGGCGGCCAATAGTAGAGTTTCATTTGAGTTATTAATCAGTTTGGTTGTTAAGCCAGCGAGCAGCAAAGTATAAGTGTTTTTGTGAAGTACTTTAATAAAGGCTATTTTTCCATCATTCAATATTGGAGTTATTTATTCAACAGTTTAGTGATTCGAACTTAGCAGAGGATTGCAAATAAGAGGATTTGCAAGTGAATTCGTTTCAATATATTAGGAGAAATATTTGAGACTTATAAAATAAGCGTGGATTAAGCAAATTTTCTACAGAAGCCTTTCTTGTGGCTAGAAGAAGTCCCGCGCGAAGTTTTTTTAATAGTCATTATTAAATGGAAGTTGTTGCAGAAAAATATCAGAAAATGATCCATCGGAAGGCTAGGCGAATAGATAGAGAACCAGTGGTTTTTCTGGTGTGCGCTTTAGCGTTTATTTTCGGCAATGTCTGCCGATGTTTTTCTATGTCAATATTGTGGCGAACAAATATTAGAGATTTCGAAACATAACTATGACATTAGTAAATAAATGCTGTCAAACAACGAAACCAACTATGCAGGTGGAAGAACAAACTAGAGCTCACGACTTCTTCCCGAACACAAGCGAGATTTTCAAAACCTCAGAAATGGGAGACTCGATTTCTCTCGAAATTCTCGTGTATCTCGACATAAGCTAAACTGCTTTATTGACAGTATTTATACACTTGGTTTTTTTTTACTTATGACTTTTTTGTTTATTATATTGCTTTCCAATGACACTTAACTCAAAACACTTTTATTATACATATCATGATACAAAAAATAAGGTTGTTCCACTCAACATTTTTTGACGTATTTGGGAATTTTTGAAGTTTCGTAATGTTTGTTGTTTTGCTAGAAGCGTTGCGATACCGCTACTGTTTAAGACGAAATTTTGGTTTTTCGGAATGGAAATTTCCTTCACAATGAAAACGCATTGGTCATCTCAGACAATAATAATATGCTATAGCACGATTTATATATGTGCATACATATCGATTGACCATACAGTAAAACATGCAATTTTATTGAAAAGAAGAGGATAATGGCTCATACATTGGATAATGACTCATATCTTTATGGCAGCTTGACCCCTAGACAGAAAAAAAATACACAAAAAATCCTGTTGTTCTAGCATGGCCCTATTAGCATGCACCTACAGTGAACATTTCTCAAGAAACATTTCTGAGAAAAAGTGTACCTCCCAAATTCTGCAGTGAGTGGTACGTGTTTAATTTGTTAAGTTTGTGGGACGCCACATTCATGTCAATGCTTAAAGGGCAAAGAATTTTTATAGCGGGACTTGCCCGAAGGTGACCCCCTGGTACAACTGGCAAAAAACCACTCTCATAACTAGTGGAGAACCTGTAGAGCTACAGGGTAATGTTCTCGCTAAAAAATGGTTTAACAATTTCCTCGTAAAGCGCAATGCTTGAACTATACAATAAATAAAAAAATAAGAAATGTGGGCTCTTAGCCAATTTATTAAGAAATTGCGGTGTCGGTTTATAAGGACCTATTTTGAGCAAGCAATTGACAAACGTGTATGCTTTGACAAAATGTTCTGAGGAAAACGTACAGACAGATAAGAAGGCCATATTCCCTTGCTTTGCATACTTCGATCCATGTTTCTTCCTCCAAAACAATTTTCTGGAGCTCGAAAAACTTATTAAAAATCTTCTTTTCTACGCTGATGTTCGTATTAAAATATTTCCAAGGCGTAGGGCCTAATTTTGGTTTTTTTTTTATTTAAAATAACTATGAAATCCATCAACTTATAAAATCCGTGACGTTTTTCAATCAGGTAGCTTGTTTTTGGTGAAATTGTCATTGTCCCCGCAAAATGTCAAATGACTAACGTCACACTAAATGGAACTACCTCCATTTTTTTGTATCATGATACATATAATTTTTTTTACAATATTTTATATTTTCTCGCTAGATTCTCGAATCTCGAAATACTCGTATACTCGCTAGAAAGCGAGCTATACAACAAGCAGCTACGGACACATGTATAACGAAACAAAGAACGCAGATGATATTTCGCACACATTTCTACAGTACCAGAGAGAGTAGTCGCACAACACACATGCAACCTGAAACAAAAAGCGCATATGAAATTAAAGAATCTAAACATATGTATACATATTAGGCCGGGTCGATTTGTGGGGAGGCAAAAAAATCGCCCATTGCTCTGTGAAAATCGTATTCTAGGGACAAAATAAGAAACTTTGCCGAAGGAACCATACCTCTAAAACGAATTCTGATGTCCCCATCTTTGGGTCGTAGGGGCAAATTTTGAAAAATCCCACTTTGAAATGCCTATGTTTTTTCTTTTTGGAGTTTATTTTTCTCTTTAGAAATTTATTTAGTCAGAACATATGTAAATAAAAAAATGAATTTAACTTAGTAATAGAAAAGAAATTAAAAAAAATTATTAGAAATTAGCGTTTTTACAACCCCCTTTTAAAACCAAGGCATCACTGTGATGCATTTGCATGTCGTAAACATAGTTGTGTGGGTTTTTTAATCAACCGTTTTAAAAAATGATGGTATCACTGTGACACAATTGCAGATCGTAAAATTGCTTGTGTTGTTTTTTTAAGCCACCACAAGACACAGCAGGTAGAATTGAAATTGCCCCTACCCAAAAGTTCGACCCAAAGGGGGGTACATCAGAATTCGTTTTAGAGGTATGGTTCCTTCGGCAAAGTTTCTTATTTTGATCCCTATAATACGATTTTCACATAGCAACGAGCGATTTTTAAATCGGCCCGCCCTAATACATATGCATATAAAAGACAACAGTGAAAAAGTAGTTCTACAAATAAACACCAACTTTGATTAACCAAATATTCTAGTTTATTTATTTGACAGCACAGGGATTCGAATGCACAGGAATTCAAAAATGTCCTATGGTAAAGTAACGCTTCGACATTCGTTTCCCTAATATTTAAGCAGCAGTTATAAAGGGACAGTCATGCAAATACTTGTTAACTTAATTGAAAGCTAGATAGAGTGAGCATAACATAATGTGATCCAATTAACTAAATGCTGGAGTTGCCGGAGTTGGTGATAATTTTTCATTCAATGCTTTTATCAATAAAAAGATTATCTGCTCAAAATTAGTTTTTAATAGTTGACACTTTTTTTCTTCATATTTTGTAAGCTTTTACAGTGGTAAACATGCAAAGAGACTTTTAATATGCATTGGTTTTCTTGAGATAAAACAAAATCAAGTTTGTAATGCCTTCAGGTGCACCATCATATTCTCATAAGAACCAGTTAAAATAATTGTCGCACGGTAGTGGCCATGGCGCCAACGCTGCTCAATAGGGCTTTTATCTATATGTTTTTCCATGTAGAATCTTGATGATGCTCAATGGTTTTTTTTTCTCTAAACATTTTCCCATAATTTGTTAACAAATTGAATATATGTTTGCGCTATATTTTGCTCGTATGCTTGTCAAGCGACTCTTTTTTGTTGTTGTCACCAATGCAGTTTTTTGCGTTGTTGTTCTTTATTGAATTTTTTTTGCATCTTTTTGTATATTTTAAAAATTATTCAATGCAAATCGCTTACCAATAAAAAATATTAAAATTTAATTGGTTTATAATTTCTTAGACGCGCGTGTTTTGTTATGTTGATGTTGTTGTAAGACTTTGTAGGCAGTCACTTGCAACAAGTTGCTTTTAGCTTATGGCTGCGCAGGCAGTTTTATTGCTTGCTGTTGATATTGGATGCTGTTGAATTGCCGTTGTCAGTAATCGCTTTAGCCTAACTCTTTTTAAATGCTGTTGCGTCTCATGCTACCAAGTTTTTGAACAATTTTTATAAGCACTACATGAGACGTGCATGCGTCTGTTGAAAGAATATCGAAATAAAAAAGATAATAGTTTGGTGCTTTGATTTGGTTAGCGTTCTACGTTGGAGATACGGTCGTTAAAATTAAACGTGGAGAATTTACTTACCAATCAACTGGCATCGCGCACCTCTTATTTTAATTACCGTCGCGGTACTATGATATCCTTACTCGTTTGCTTTCAGACTCTTCTGAATAATTACCGCATCGCATTTTCGAACTCGAATAACTCTATTATATGCCGAGTTTTTATTTTTAGCTTTCATTCGTTTTTTTTATACATGTAAAAAACGACTTAATACAATTGAAAGTTGGTTCTCGAATCTTGCAAAAACCGTAGAGCGATACCGTTATGAGCAGTCAAAGTCGAAAGTAATTGTGCCGTATATGGGCGACCACGTCAAAGCTAGCTCAAAGGACCCTATGTACCTGCTCGTCGTATATAATCTTCAGCATTCCATTTAGGGGTATTTTCTCGCGGAGCGTTACATATGATTTCGATACTGTAAAAAATTTGTAGCACTCCAAATCAAGATTTTCAAATAGAAGGCTTCGTAACGAGTTGATTAGTTATAGAAACCCCATAAGAGTATCGGGCTAGAGACAATAACAAATCACAAAGAATGATTTTAGACAACTGCACATTAGGAGATGATAGGCTTTACGGATTAACCTATACAACGTTCTATTTGATCTCAGTCAGCTGTAGCCCTCACTCATTCAGTTGGCCAAGCTACCGTAAGAAGTAAGTACCAGGTCGAAACTGTTCAATATATCAGATCGAAACTGTTTAATGCGTTATGTGGTGACTATATGCGAAACCATACATCAAATAAAAGAACCAAATCGACAGGAAAATAATGGAATGTAAAATTAGTAGGAAGTATTAACGGTTTGTTATCGATGAGTTATCGGTTTGTATTCGATGGAATATCGGCGTGTTATGCAGTTGGTTATCAGTGTGTTGGTTGGTTATCAACGTGTTATGCACAAAGTTATACGACTTATCGATTTGTTTCCGAAGAGTTATAAACTCGCTATCGACAACAAAGTTTATCCCGTCACTAAAACCTTATAGGAGACCAATAAGATGCCGATGATGATAACAAGCCGATAATGGGACGATATATTCGTCGATAGAAAGATAATAAATCTATGGCTTGCCGCTATCGGTTTTTACCGATAAAAAGCCGACGAAGCTCTTCTCAAATAGCCTTTAATTATTGGTTTCTTGTAAAGTTACCTCTATTTTAGCCTACCTTCTACCCCTGCGCGAGCTCTAGTTAATTTAAAAACATTACTTTCCTACATGTATACATATATGTATGCTTGCACATCGAACTTCACGAGTAATTGGTACTCGTTTTTTTATTCGACATTACGTTCCTTCAGATATTTTACTTACATATCGAATGCTGAGTATCGCCCTATCTGGGATGCCGTTTCGAAAACGCTTTATTTCCGAAAACTTTTGAATAACGCCTTATTTCAGAGTAAGTGTCAAAAACGTCCTTTCTCATAATTCGGCTGAAGAAAGCCCTATTTTAAAATATATTTCAAAAACACCCCAGCTGAGCTCAAATTGAGCACATTTTTTCATTAGCTTGGGCATTCTGCGATAGGGCGTTCTTCAACCAAACTCTGAGCTAAGACGTTTTTGAAACAAATTCTGAAAAACAGGAGGAATTAATTCGTCGTATTTTCTGTAGTAGAGTTATTCAAATTGGCGAAGAGCAACAACCAGTTGTATTAAGCTGCAATCTCAACTTTCCCGCAGTTCGCTAAATTCGAAATGTCCTTGGCTTATCAGCCCAACACACATTTTCAGTATATTGTAAAAATAGCAAGACTTGAAAATCCATAAATCGTCCAAAGTACTTGTCTCATAAACACTCCAAGTATTATCTCATCTTATTTTCAAAATACTTCTCACTTCTAGCCATATATATATATATTGTAGCGAATTTTTGGGGAGTTCCTGATAATTATGCACCTTCTGCTAACGCTCGAATCGCTGGACTGTCGAATAATTAACTCCAATATTCAGTATTGCAAAATGGTCTTTATTTAGACTACTTTGGGAGTACTACTTCACAATTTTACTTCACAACTGATAGCTTGTTTAAATCCAACTGATTAGTTATTCCTCAGCTTGCGCTGCTTTTATACTCTCTGTTGCATCGTTCGCATATTTCTCCTGATGTCTAGACTTTTCACGAACATGGAACAGTTGTATTCGTAATTTAGCTATATGTATGTGTATGTGTGAGTAACAACTTCTGCTCTTAGCTGATGCCTACATATGTGTATGTGAGATATTCTTCGTCGCCTTCAATGTACGTGTGTATATGGATTCCTTTGATCTGTTCATGTACACAATTGCGGCTGCTTTATTTTTCTTGTGCATTTATTTACTAAGAGCATAGTGATGCTAACACTCGCCACAATATCAATAGGATTTGCTGAAGGACGAACTATTAAACGAGGTAGTCAAAAGTAAGAATTGTTGGAAAAAATGATTATCTATTGAATATCTTTTCTGATATGGTTTTCGTGGTTATATGTAGCTAGTTCTCAATAAAACGTCTGGAAATTTCGACTACCTCAATTCTGGCTGAGCAGATTATGTTCATAAATGTTCTTTACAACTGCAAAAATTTTATATAAATATTTTACGACTATAGCTCTAGTCAGTCATAGTCTACGTCAAAATCGAAACACACGTTAGCTATGAGAGCATCTCAGTATGGCGTCGGTAACATATACATATACATAAAAGAAGTTTTAGCTTGGCATCCATAGTAAAGCGGAAAACTTAGCAAAACGAGTCAGCAACGACGACAGCAATGCGGCAACGTTGAAATAAATAAACAAGTAAGGAAGGTTAAGTTCGGGTGCAATCGAACATTACATACTCAGGTGAGAGCTTTGGAGACAAAATTAGGGAAAATCACCATATAGGAAAATAAACCTGTATGACGTGCATATCAAATGGAAGGTATTAAAAAGTATTTTAAAAGGGAGTGGGCCATAGTTCTATAGGTGTTCGCCATTTCGGGATATCGCCATAAAGGTAGACCAGGGGTGACTCTAGAATGTGCTTGTACGATATGGGAATCAAATGAAAGGCGTTGATGAGTATTTTAAAAGGTAGTGGGCCTTATTTCTATAGGTCGATGCCTTTTCGAGATATGGCCATAAAGGTGGGCCAGGGGTGACTCTAGAATTTGTTTGTACGATATGGGAATCAAATGAAAGGTGTTAAGGAGCATTTTAAAAGGGAGTGGGTCTTAGTTCAATAGGTGGACGCCTTTTCGAGATATCGCCATAAAGGTGGACCAGGGGTGACTCTAGAATTTGTTTGTACGATACGGGTATCTAATGAAAGGTGTTAATGAGGGTTTTAAAAGGGAGTGGCCCTTAGTTGTATATGTGAAGGACTTTTCGAGATATCCAACAAAGTGTGGACCAGGGTGCCCCAGAACATCGTCTGTCGGTTACCGATAATTTATTTATATATGTAATACCACGAACAATATTCCTGCCAAGATTTCAAGGGCTTTTGATTTCGCCCTGAAGAAGTTTTTCATTTTATTCTACTTAATATGGAAGGTGTCACAACCATTTTACAAAGTTGTTTATAAAGTTATATTTTGCGTCAATAAACCAATCCAATTACAATGTTTCATTCCTTTTTTCATATTTGGTATAGAATTATGGCATTTTTTTCATCTTTCGTAATTTTCGATGTCGAAAAAGTGGGCGTGGTCATAGTCGGAATTCGGCCATTTTTTATACCAAGATAAAGTGAGTCCAGATAAGTACGTAGTAAGTTTACTTAGTACAGATATATCGATTTTTGCTCAAGTTATCGTGTTAACGGCCGAACGGAAGAACAGACGGTCGACTGTGTATAACAACTGGGCGTGGCTTCAACCGATTTCGCCCATTTTCAAAGAAAACAGTTATCGTCATAGAGTCTATGCCCCTACCAAATTTCACAAGGATTGGTAAATTTTTGTTCGACTTATGGCATTAAAAGTATTCTAGACAATTAAAAAGGGCAGAGCCAAGCCCATTTTGAAATTTTCTTTTGTTTTTGCATTTTGTTACGCCATATTATTAATGGAGTTGAATGTTGACATAATTATATACTGTAAAGATATTAATTTTTTGTTAAAATTTGACTTTTAAAATTTTTTTTTTAAAAAGTGGGCATGTTCGTCATCCGATTTTGCTAATTTTTGTTTAGGTCACATATAGGAACACGAGTAACACTCTTGCCAAATTTCATTATGATATCTTCAACGACTGCCAAATTACAGCTTGCAAAACTTTCAAATTACCTTATTTTAAAAGTGGGCGGTGCCACGCCCATTGTCCACAATTTTACTAATTTTCTATTCTGCGTCATAAGTTCAACTCACCTACCAAGTTTCATCGCTTTTTCGTCTTTGGTAATGAATTATCGCACTTTCTCGGTTTTTCGAAATTTTCGATATCGAAAAAGTGGGCGTGGTTATAGTCCGATTTCGTTCATTTTTAATAGCGATCTGAGATGAGTGCCCAGGAACCTACATACCATTATCACGATACCTCAAAATTTACTCAAGTTAACGTGTTTACGGACGGACGGACGGATGGACGGACATGGCTAAATACATTTCTTTTTTCGCACAGATCATTTTGATATATAGAAGTCTATATCTATCTCGATTAGTTTATGCCGTTAGGGATTACCGTTATGCAAACAAATTTAGTATACTCTGTGAGCTCTGCTCAGCTGGGTATAAAAAGTAACAACAAAATTGTACTAACAACAACTGCAGAATCAACAAAAAATCTGCATTAGCAAAAAAGTGCAGTCCAAGCAGGAGCTTTGTAACGTTGCTGTGACCAACACAAACACTAACTAAGCAACCAACAACCAAATGGTGAAAAAACTATACAAAATACAAAAATCGTGACCAATTTGGTTTATTTACACGTATTGAACATGAATCTTTAGTGTTGAATTTGGACAGATTGTTCAGACATTCAAATATTTGCTCGTTTTTTTATTTTGCCGTTAGCCGTTGGTGCACACACACTTATACTCATATATCTCTCTTTTTTTTTATTATGCCATTACGTATGTTGTCCATTAGATATGCCTTGGTGAATTGAAATGGACAGTGAAGCTTGGACTTTAATACCATTGTACGGGTTTACAAGTATGATATGTATGAGAAGGAAACAGTTCGGTCAGTGTCAAACTATTGTGGTACTCAGTGGAACCTGCGTGGGACATGCGTTTGACACTGGACGAAGTGTCAAAATTACCGGGGTTGCTGTCGTGAAGAGCGACACAGGGAAACAAAAAACGGAGCGGAATATCAGATATGGGTTGCTGTGATGGTAAATTTTTTTGAACGAATTTAGTATGAAAATGAAGTGCACCTATATGGGTCCTACAAAAAATTATACAAAAGTCTTGAATTGGGGTATCTGAGGATGCCTATTTATTCTAGTATTAAGAATACAGACACGTGTGCTAAATTTTTCTACCCGCTCAAAAGTTCTTAGCGAAAAACAATTTGAAACCGAGCTCGACTGCAATAAACCGTCCAAAAATGTGGAAAGAAAAATGAAAAGACGCGTTTTGTCCTGTTATAAATAGTTCAAAGGTGAAAAGGTATTCGAATTATTGGAAGCGAGGCAAAAACGCGTCTATTAATACATCCCCCGACGGTTATGGTCGCACTTTAGCAATCGTACCCGGTAATAAAGTATCATAATTTGTTAATTAAAATTGTCCAAAACATATGGATTTTAAAGAGAGATGTAATTAAGTGCTAGTTTGAAAGTAAATAAGGATATTTCTTGGTAATTTTACGATAAAAATTTTACGCAGTTTTCGTTAGCAGCTCTACACTTTTCTTGGACCTAAGAAGTACAACAGTGCCAAATAGCATCCACAAAAAAAAAACAAACAAGAACAAGCATTTTATCAGGTGAGCGTGGCTGTGTATGTGCTTGCTGCTACATATCCTACTTGTAGCCCTGTACTATGATTAATAGTTTTAATATTGTTAAAGTTGTTGTTGTTTTATTGTACAAATACTATATCTGTAATTATTTGGAGTTTTGAAATGAATAAATTCTGATACTTGGGCAGATAAAATTTATGCTTGTACCATGTAATGTGTATCAAAAATTTACTATCAAAGAATTTGTGAAACGGATGCTTCTACAAAACAATTTTTTCCTGTTAATTACTAAAAGTTTTTTTCATTATATAAGTCTCAAATTGTTCTTTTCCTTTTGGACTATATAAGGGATTCTGTGACATCGAGTTATTTTTAACTGGAACTTATACAGGCCTTCAGTGATTAGGAAATTGCAATTTATTTGGCTTAAATTTGGAAGCAGAAACTGCTGCTGGGTTTTACTCGAAGCATTTTCAGGTCAGGTAGTCATATTAGCGTTCTGAATCTTGCAGTGTGCTCGGCCGTCTATGGCATAGAGAGACCAAATAGATTTCTGCGAATAGAGACACTCCAATGAGCGAAAGAAATAAGTTTTCGCCAGGCAGGCTTGTTTAATTCATATATCGTGAGTTAATGAAAAAATTATTTATTTCACATGTATTATTATTCTCTTTGGTTTAGTAGTCACTAAACAGGCAGGGGAGAAACATCGAAAGCGGCTACATTTTATATGCACATTCCAAAACAACATATTTTTGCAAACATCTGCAGTAATATATTAATATTTTTAAAGCAATATTTTTTTGAGTGTTAATATATATATTGATTCATTGAAGTAAGAAGGCAGGAGTGGCCGTAAAATGCATTGATTAATCTGCAAAATTCTTGTTGAATATTAAGCTTCATATTTCTTTTAAGTGAACACTTTTATATAATTTTTTAATGGATTCTAAGCTCGAAGGTAAGCAAAATTTTTTAATAGTAATTCTTTCGCAATTAGAGTATTTTCAATATATTTAACATTCCGTTATTAAGGAGAAAAGGTATTTTTTCTCTATAATTTTAAATTTAGGGACAAAAAAGTTACATACATCCGCGGACATCCGGGCTAAATTTTACATATGTTATAGTCGTAAGCATTCTCTAATATTCGAAAGAAAAAGCCATTGCGAATTCTTTGCACATATATTTATAATTTTTTTTTTTTTTGTAGATTTAGTTATCTCTACATATAAAATAGGATGTATGTACTTACCAGCTCCGACGAGATATTTGAACCTTTAAAGCTGATCTACGAACGGCAAAACTAATTCCCAGGTACAGGGAATAAACACGTAGCCATTAAACACACAAAAATAAACGCGCAAAGTCAACAAGGGCACACCAAAAGCAAAAAGGCGAAGATCACTGACTTCAACCTGCCACAACCTACCGCAGCAGTCACCAAGGCATAAAAACAGGTACATACAAAGCAATCCTAATGCAGGTATAACCACACAGGAACGCTACGCAAAACAACCCCATTTGGTAGCATCTACGAAAATAACTGAATGTAATATAAATACTGCACAACTTGGATTGATAGTAGATAAACCAAAACCAGGTTTCGGCAGTACCAATGACGGCAACACTGCTCGTAGGTTTTTCGAAAAATCTGAGGCTAGTGCTGAGATTACGGGATTGGATGTTACGCTCATCACAAGATTCGACACTCTCCTTCGCGCATTAGCATCTGGGTACAATATAAATATCCAAAGATATGAAAAATTTGCGGTTGAGAATAAAAAAACTATACATAGATCTCTATTCATGGTTTAATATGCCTGTTACAGTTCATAAAATCTTAGTGCATAGTACTGGTATTATAAAATCAGCAATTTTACCTATTGGTCAACTTTCTGAGGAAGCACAGGAAGCCCGTAATAAAGATTTGAGACGATTCAGGGATGATAACACACATAAGCAGTCGCGTGAAGCCACGAATAGAGATCTTATGAATATGTTGCTTATAACATCGGATACTTTAGGTAACAGTTTTAGGGAGATACCTAAGAAAAAATTTAAAAGTCTGACTTCAGAAGTCTTAAATTTACTGTCCCCCGATAATGTTGAGGAGTCAATAAATAACCCACTTGTTTCAAGCTTTCGCAGTAGTATTGCTGATGCTCATGTCTATTCCACAAATGACTCATAGATTGAAAGTGATGATAGCGAATAATAACATAATTATAAAAGGTAACCTACCCTATAACTTTTTGTTGGATCAGGTTTTATTTAATTTTAACCTATTGTCTTTTCTATTTTGTATGATACTTTACTTTTAAGTTTTTGTAATATGTAATTTTCACATAATTAATTCAATTATCACATTGTTATTATTATTATTGTAATTCACTTTTACATTCCTGACTGGTACTATAAAATAATTTTGTAAAAATTGTAGCGCCAGAATAAATACTCAAATAAATACAAAATATGTATGTATATATGTACAGTCATTCACATAAATAAGTAGACACCGCTTTTTGTACAATTCTTACAATTTTCGCTTTCGAAAATTTATTTTAACTAATTTCCCATAAGAAAATTTGTCACGATCTATAACAAAAACTAAATTATATTTAAAAAATGTTTGAAAAATTCGACGAATTTTCATAAAAAATTTTAATTTTTTTTCCGAATTTTTAGAATTTTCTAGAGTATTGAGATTTGTAGTCCGATCAATTTAAGTACAATAAAGTGATATCCTTAAGTCCTTTAAATTTTTTTGGATGTATGTCACTTATTCACATGAGTTACTGTATATGAAATAAGAAAATGTATGCATATGAAGTAAAATTTTGGGAAAAAAAGAACATATGGCTGAAAAAAATGACGTAGTTGTAATAAATGACTGCATATGAAACGGAAAATCTCATAAATAAATTTTGTCCAGCTAGCTTGTTCTACACGAAACACTGTGCGTTGCTCGTTCATTAACGACTAAAGCACTTCTACGATGATTTTACACTTACCAACACAGCTATAATAAAAATATTGTATTAAAATTAAAAAAATTATAAAATCGGTATGAATTCCTGTATGGGTAGAAAGAGGACTTATCCGAAAGTACTCGTTGGCGAAAAAGAGTAACTGTCCTATAGCACCCGTAGAGGTAAGAAGAGGATCTGCCCAACAGGTACAAAGCGAGCCTGACCGACATCACCTGTTGTGGCACAAAGGGGAACTGCGAACAGTACCCCTTAAGGGTATAAATAAAAAATAAATCTAAGGCGCGATAACCTCTGAAGAGATTTTACGCCGAGCTTCCCTTCCAATTTGCGTCGTGCTCCTGTTAATTTTTTCTACAAATTGGCGGGACCGGACCTACTTGTTTTATAACGACTCCGAACGGCATCTGCAAGGCAGGTGAGTTTTCACTGAGAGCTTTTTACGGCAGTAACACACTCGGAATGCTTAGAAAAATGGAAAAACATTGTTCTTCAAATTGAAAAACCTTGCACGGAGCATGAACCCATGATCTTCGGTCTGGTAGGTGGAGCACGATACCATCACACCAAGGCGACCGGAGTAACTTTTCCCAGGTTGAAGCTGCAGCAGTAAGGCATAGTAAGTGTGTAAATCATTTTCACCCTCCAAAAAGGAAATGCAAATTTTTGTTTTGGTGAAGTAAGTTTTGAAAAACCTCCACACCTCCTTTAGAACTGTTGTTGTTGCTGTTGTAGCAGTGCTTCGCCACATCGAATAGGTGCGCGACTACTTACAAATTGTCACCAATATCCTCTGACGGTAGTTCAAGGCACCCTGCATTTTCAACAGGGGTGAATCAGAGAGAAAATTGTGTTAAGAGGCGTTGGTTTCACATTGAAATTGAAAATATGGTTGTGGGCACACGTAGCAAGCAGTACATACATTACGTATGTCGTGGTTGATTCTGGATAGATAAGAGTTCATCCTGTTACAGTACCGAGATAGAAGCTGAACTAGTGCGACGTGCGTCTCTCTAGGGAGATTGCTTTTTTCTTCTGCAAGCTCAGGATATTTAACTTTTTTTGGTAGGCAATTCCCGAAATAGATGTCCAACGGCCTTTTTGTAGATATCACTTAGGACCTTTTTGTGTTTTTCTTCTACACATGGCTGAGTTCTCAGGTACCGTATTTCCTCATAATGCTTGCAGAGATGATTTCTTAAGTCCCTGGGAGGCTTGGCCTCTTCAATAAGATGTCTGTTTGGATGCCCAGGTTTCTGGGTATTCAACAGAACCTGTTTGCTGAGCATTTAATTTCTTTCCCTAATAGCAGGTACTCTCGTCTGACAGTGTAGATGGTGTTCGGGAGCCATAAAAAGACAGCGCGTAGCGGTTGTTTAGAACTGTCAATATCTGTGCTGAACGGAATCTCATGAGCTCAAACAATATGAGTGAAAATATTTCTATTAAAAAAATGTGTTAGAAAAATGTAGTATTTGAAGTTCCAGTAAAAAAAGAATTAACACTTAATAATAAAATAAAACAAGTAAGTAAGGCTAAGTTCGGGTGTAACCGAACATTACATACTCAGCTGAGAGCTGTGGAGACAAAGTAAGGGAAATCACCATGTTGTAAAAGGAACTTAGGGTAACCCTGGAATGTGTTTGTATGACATGTCTATCAAATGAAAGGCACTAAAAAGTATTTTATGAGGGAGTGTGCCATAGATCTATAGATGGACGCCATTTAGGGATATCGTCATAAAGGTGGACCAGGCCTGACTCGAGAATTTGTTTGTACGATATGGGTATCAAATGAAATGTGTTAATGATAATTTTAAAAGGGAATGGGCCTAAGTTCTATAGGTGGACGTCTTTTCGAGACATCGCCATAAAGGTGGACCAGGGGTTACCCTAGAATTTATTTTGTACGATATGGGTATCAAATAAAAGGTATTAATGAGTATTTTAAGAGGGCGTGGGCCTTAGTTCTATATGTGGACGCCTTTTAGAGATATCGCCATAAACGTGGACCAGGGGTGACTCTAGAATTTGTTTGCGCTATATGCAAAACTTTTTCATTTTCTTCTACTTAATATGGTAGTTGTCACACTCATTTTACCAAGTTTTTTTCTAAAGTTATATTTTGGGTCAATAGACCAATACAATTACCATGTTTCATTCCTTTTTTCATATTTGATATATAGTTATGGCATTTTTTTCATTTTTCGTAATTTTCGATATCGAAAAGTGGGCGTGGTCATAGTCGGATTTCGGCCATTTTTTACACCAATACAAAGTAAGTTCAGATAAGTACGTGAACTGAGTTTAGTAAAGATATATCGATTTTTGGTCAAGTTATCGTGTTAACGGCCGAGCGGAAGGACAGACGGTCAGCTGTGTATAAAAGCTGGGCGTGGCTTCAACCGATTTCGCCCTTTTTCACAGAAAACAGTTATTATCCTAGGAGCTAAGCCTCTACCAAATTTCACAAGGATTGGTTAGTTTTTGTTCGACTTATGGCATTAAAAGCATCCTAGATAAATTAAATGAAAAAGAGCGGAGCCACGCCCATTTTGAAATTTTCTTTTATTTTTGTATTTTGTTGCACCATATCATTACTGGAGTTGAATCTTGGCATAATTTACTTATATGCTGTAAAGATATTAACTTTTCTTCTAAAATTTGAATTTAAAAAATTTTTTTTTTAAAAAGTGGGCGTGGTCGTTCTCCGATTTTGCTAATTTTTATTAAGCGTACATATAGTAATAAGAGTAACGTTCCTGCCAAATTTCATCATGATATCTTCAACGACTGCCAAATTACAGCGTGCAAAACTTCTAAATTTCCTTCATTTAAAAGTGGGCGGTGCCATGCCCATTGTCCAAAATTTTACTAGTTTTCTATTCTGCGTCATAAGCTCAACTTACCTACCAAGTTTCATCGCTTAATGAGTATTTGGTAATGAATTATCGCACTTTTTCGGTTTTACGAAATTTTCGATATCGAAAAAGTGGGAGTGGTTATAGTCCGATATCGTTCATTTTAAATAGCGACCTGAGATGATTGCCCAGGAATTTACATACCAAATTTCATCAAGATACCTCAAAATTTACTTAAGTTATCGTGTTAAAGGACAGACGGACGGACGGACGGACGGACATGGCTCAATCGAATTTTTTTTTCGATACTGATGATTTTGATATATGTCTATATCTATCTCGATCCCTTTATACCTGTACAACCAACCGTTATACAATCAAAGTTAATATACTCTGTGAGCTCTGCTAAACCTTTACCCCATGTAATTGTAAATTGTGGCTGTTGCAACACCCTATCACATATATTTTTACCGTCATATAATAAAGGTATGCAATTTTTGAGTATGCTATTATTTAAGATAAAATTTATATATTACTTCTCAGGCAATATGAACTTTTCACCCCCACATATTTAGCGTAAGATTACAGTAAAAACCCCCCTCAAGTCCATAGTAACGCATATAACGCTGTTTGAAAATTGCCCATCGACGTGCCACATTCATTACAAATTTAACCTAATTATCCAAAATTATCCAACCAAACTAACTAATCAACAATAGAAGCAAAAAAAAAATTGTATAAAATAATTTCAAGTGAAATACGAAAGCGAAAAAATGGACAAATGTGTCTAACTGACTTGGTCAGTTGGCCGGTAGGCAAGAAACAGCGCAGCAGTGTATGGATAACCCAAGTAGCTTGGTGATTGAATGCTCGAACTGCTTTTAGCTTGTTCCATAGCTAAATAGCCAGCTATACGGTCAGTCAGTCAATAGGTGAATGGGTAAATGCTTGAGTGATTCGGTTGAGTCAATAAAAAGCGAAATTGGCAATGGTAATTTACAAAGTTTTTTTCGTTTATTTGTTTTTTGCTTTGATAAATACGACGATGATGCATTTGCATTGCTATGGGAGAATGGAAAAGTGTGTAAAGTGGGAGGTTGAAAGGAAAATGTGGTGCAAAGAGGGTGGCGCCATCTGCGTCACTGGTTAATTTTTGTACGAAAAGCGGTAAGACCGTTTGAAATTCGACCCAAAATTTATCTCAAGTTACTGCTACTGCAAATTTGTTTCCAAACTCACGGTATTTAAAATTAAGTAGCAACATTTGCAGGCTTGTGAAACAGTGCCAGGTAGAGATGCTCATTCTAGTCGTTTGGTTAGGTTAGGTTGAATTGGCCGGTCCATGAGGACCTCACATAGACTGATTGAGTGCGTAGTGTTACCAGAAGTTTGTTTTAACGACCATACTGAAAAACCATATCAAAAACCAGGACCTATGTTATAAAATAACTTCGTCCTCTTGGCAAATACTAGAAGCGTCCTAGGACTTAAACCACTTGCTGCTTCTAGATCTGACAGCTGTATAACTCCTAATAGCTGGAGTCATAACCTGGAAACTGCAGGGCACGAGCACAGAACGTGCTCGATCGTTTGCTCCTCCATCCCGCACTTCCTACATCTGCCATCACTGACCAATCCTAATTTAATAGCATGTAACGCCAGAAGGCAGTGTCCAGTCAGAATACCCGTCTTGAGTCTACAGTCATTTCTTTTTAATGATAGAAGCAACTTTGTTAGTTTAAGGTTGTAAGACCTACACATAATCTTCGACACTTTACAGCCCCGCGCTTGAACACACGCCTTTCTATCATGTGCACCTCTCGCCTTCGCTTAATCTCGCCCAGTCTAATTGGGACGTCTAGGGAGCAAGATTCAAGGCATGCGCCCTTTTTAGCTAGTTCGTCCGCTTTTTCATTCCCATCTATTCCCATATGCCCTAGGACACAATATAGATGTATGCTTCTCTCTGTTCCGATTCTATCCAGAGACTGCTTAAACCCTAACACGCATTTAGATACTGTGCTATGCGAGATTATTGCCTTAATTGCTGCTTGACTGTCAATATAAGAGTTAACACGGTTGCAGCGTAAGCTATTCTCTTCCAGGGTTTCTACTGCTTTGGTTACGGCTAATATTTCCGCTTGGTATTTTAAGAGGGAGTGGGCCGTAGTTCTATAGATGGACGCCATTTAGGGATATCGCCATAAAGGTGGACCAGGCCTAACTCTAGATTTTGTTTGTACGATATGGGTATCAAATGGAAGGTGTTAATAAGTAATTTGAAAGGGAGTGGGCTAAAGTTCTATAGGTGGACGCCTTTTCGAGATATCGCCATAAAGGTGGACCAGGGGTGACTCTAGAATTTGTTTGTACGATATGGGTATCAATTGAAAGGTATTAATGAGTATTTTGAAAGGGCGTGGGCCTTAGTTCTATAGGTGGACGCCTTTTCGGGATATCGCCATAAAGGTGGACCAGGGGTGACCCTAGAATTTGTTTGTACGATATGGGTTTCAAATGAAAGGTATTAATGAGTATTTTAAAAGTGCGTGGGCCTAAGTTTTATAGGTGGATGCTTTTCGAGATATGGCCATAAAGATGGACCAGGGATGACTCTAGAATTTCTTTGTACGATATGGGTATCAAATGAAAGGTATTAATGAGTATTTTAAAATGGCGTGGGCCTAAGTTCTATAGGTGGACGCCTTTTCGAGATATGACCATAAAGATGGACCAGAGGTGACTCTAGATTTTGTTTGTTCGATATGGGTATCAAATGAAAAGTATTAATGAGTATTTTAAAAGGGCGTGGGCCTAAGTTCTATAGGTGGACGCCTCTTCGAGATATGGCCATAAAGATGGACCAGGGGTGACTCTAAAATTTGTTTGTATGATATGGGTATCAACTGAAAGGTATTAATGAGTACTAGTCTCGCCCGTGGTCGAAATTCGACCAACTTGTATTTTTTTCAACTGTGTCGGGGTAGTGCAATAATGCGGTAATAGTTGAGCAGTGAGTGGAAATATAGCAAACTGATCTATCTTACTTAAATTTCTCATTAAAATTTTGAATTTGACCTAAGGCGTTATAACTTTTGATTGTATTTTCTTAAATTTTCTACAAACTTTTCAAATGTAATTATAAGTTTTGGTATGGAGCTCCTTTGATACCTTCATAAAAAATAAAATAAAAATATAAAAAAAGTATGTAATGGAAAACAAAAGCAGAGTTTTCTAAACAAATTTAAAATAAAAGCAAAAAAATAAAGTACTTAAAGTGCAAAAAAATTAAATGAAGGGAATAAGCAGTTCCATATCAAAACGCAATAAATGCACTTAAATTTTTCCGCGATTTAATGTTATCATTGTGGGAATATGAAGATTTTAATGCTCGGATATTTAATGTGAGAATTCCAATGTAGGGATGTCTAATTTGCAGATAGTAATATTGAGATGTTTTCTGATATTTTATTTTATTTTATTTTTAAAACCAACTGGTCTAACCTACTTAAAGTTTCCATTAAAAATTTGGTTTTGACCTAAGACGTTATACTTTTTGATTGTATTTCATTAAATTACATTTCAAATGTAATAATTACGTTTTGGTATGGAACTCCTTAAACAATTAAAAATATGTAAAATCAAATGAAATTGACATTGAATTATGGTGAAATGCCATGAAATTAAATTGAAAATTTGCTTTTCCCACACCACCCGGGAGGTACGCAGTTGGCGCGTTACCGAAGTTAGTTTTGGGTGCTCGGTTCCCCAATAGGCCTATATCACCCATATAAACTACATATAAATATAATATATATATATATATTTATATATATATATATATATATATATATATATATATATATATATATATATATATATATATATATATATATATATATATATATATATATATATATTGTAACGAATTTGCTTACAACTCCTCTTATTTGAAATCCTCTGCTAAGTTGGAATCACTAAACTGTTGAATAAATAACTCCAATTTGTAATAATGCAAAATGGCCTTTATTAAAGTACTTCGCAATAACAAACTGTGCAACGAATAGCTTGCTTAATAACCACACTGATTGATAGCTCAATGAAACTCTGCTATTGCTCGCTAGATATCGTCTTAATCAAACTGCTTGACAACTCAAATCAAACTGAATTACTTCTTACTCGCCTGACCCGCTTTTATAGTTTACGCTGCATACTTCTAGGCTCTTCGATTTCCAGAACTTACTAGTTACTTTCGGCTACAAAATCGCCAGCCACAACTACGTGCACAAATTATTGCTCTCTCTTGTGACAACTCAGATAAGATATATGCATGTGTTTGTTCATTGCCGCTCCGCTGCTCGTATACGTACATGGTACATATATGCAGACGCAATTATTTATTCGTTTATGTAGATACATAATGATTGAATTATTGATGTGAATGTTTGTAGTTTACAGTCTCTCGCGCATACATAGGCGTATAAGTAAATGCATCTGTGTGTGACTTATTTCGGCTGCCTTTTATATGTGTATACATGATTTGATTATTGACGTGAATATTGCTTATCGTGGCCTTAGCATCGCCTTAGTGATGGGATAACTTAGTGATGGTAATATCCGTGACAATATATATATATATGACAAAAATTTTAAATAAAATATTCCAGGTAAAATAAAGTGTAACAGGTAACTCACAAATAATAAAATAAGTAAATATAAATAAATTAAAAACTTAACACAACAACAAATATATACATATTTAACATTACTGGTCTCTTTTCGTCAGCATGATTATCAATTTATTTGTTTAAAAATTATTTGCGAAAAATATAACCACATAAGCAAATAACCTGATAAGCACACTTTCGTGAATAGACTAAATGTAATTAAATAAAATTTTTAAGTGCATATATACACTTATCACCATGCCATATATAACTGCAATATGAAAAATTTTAAATATTATTTTACACAGTATTGAGGAATATCTTGATTTTAACTAACCTCGAGTACTGCCCATTTCGCAAGAATAAAAGGGAAAAAGAGTAAAGGAGAGACGCCATAAATCTATACTTAGATACTTTACTTCGTCTACATGCAAATGTTTTAAAAACTTTTCTCAGTTAACACGAATTTAAATTCGTGGATTTGCATTGCTTAGATTTAGCAGTTTGGATTTACAACTTCGGGGAAAACAATATTTTTCGTGAATACCCTTTCATCACCAGCTAAGTGACCTTGATTATTATGTTCGCTTACATAAAACTTTAGACTGTCAAAGGACCTGACTCTTCTTGCAGCTACGTATAATTGCCCATGTGTAAATACAGGCCGCCTCAACAAAATTCCAACTTTTTCAAACGTTTGACCTTGCGACTTATTTATGGTCATTGCGAAAGATGGTATTACTGGAAACTGGGTCCGTTGGAAATTAAAGGGTAATATGGTTCCTGAATAAGTTAATTTGATGCGCGGAATAAGAATTCGTGTGCCTTTTGAATATCCGGTTAAAACTTCACAATCAATGGCGTTGTTGTGAAGGCACTTAACCCTCATTCGTGTCCCGTTCACTAAGGCATCCTTTGTACTAAGGTTTCGAATGAGCAGCACGACGCAATTAAGCTTCAGTGAAAGCTTATGCGGTGGAAGTCAGCTCACATTGAGGGAATTCAGAAACTCAGTGGGATAATTATTGACTTCTCTTTCATCGTCGCAAATAATTTTATCAAAACTATTATATGTTTTGAATGAACCAGGTATGCGATTAAGTATGTCATTATTAACCAGGGAGCAGTCCTCATTGGTTGCTGCTAAAATTACAGAACTCACAACTTGATCTGAAAATAAATTTTCTTCAATATTTCCAAATACGTCAGCAATTAGGTTATCTTCATTTCCCAGTAATTGCTGTGGAATTTCAATGACATTATCTCCAAACTGTGGATATAAAGGTGTTTGACCATCACCAAGTTGCTTTAAAAATTCTACAAACTGCAGCTCGTGTGGTAATGCTCTCATGTTTTGGTTTAATGTTTCATGATGAAAAGAAGCAAATTCATTCCAACTAAATAATACAGTTTTCAACCAAAACAGCACGTGATCCATGAGGAACAACGGGTAGAATTTGTCTAAAATCGCCACAAAAAAGTATTGTTTTCCCAGCAAACAGCTTGCATTTATCATTTTCATCGGAACACAAATCACGCAGTAGTCTATCTATAGATTTCAAAATTAAAAGTGGGCACATGGAAATTTCGTCAATTATTATCAGCGCAGCTGAATTTATATATCTTCCTTGAGCACTGTTTGGGGTGATATTCTGTACAGAATTTTCGACAACAGGAATGGGTAATTTAAACACATTGTGCACTGTTCTTCCACCAATCAAAGGAGTTGATGCTATGCCACTAAAAGCAGTCGCAATGCATGGAAGATTAAGCGAATTCAACCTGTGAATTAAAGCAGTTTGCATAAAAGTTTTACCGCAACCTGCATGAGCAGTAACGCAGAACACATTAGAACCAGTATCATGAGACTGTATTTCCTGGATAACGCGGTCTATTATTGTACGTTGCTCGTTGTTTGCTCGTGAGTAATAGTCTTCAAATAAAAATAGCTCATTTTCAGGTTGAGGAATATCTGCACTTGTTACAGCTGGATTTGCTGTGGGCAGTGGTAATCCAAGGCTGTGACATATCACGTTATGACTAAGTAGCAAATCTTCGATTTCTAATAGTGCACGATTAAATGAAAATGTTTCATCGCTTTCTCTCAGGAAAGTGAATTTTTAAACTCATTCCACAGCGCCAAAGCATTTGCTGGAACATTTAGCGCACATATCGCAGCAAATAAGTGACGCATTTGTTTAGGAGGATGAAATTGTCGCGCTTCTTCTAAGCACTTGCGCCATTCGTTATCATTTGAGGCGATTCCCCTAGCACGACACGCTTCCAAAAATGTATTATATATAACCCCATTATATGTTAGAACGTCCATAAATGATTTTGGCCCAGTTACATGTAAAAGGAGCAAACGTAAATGGAAGAGTTCAATATCCTTCGGCGATACTACATACATGCGAGCAATAGTTTTATCACCGCTTCGCTGTCTTTTTTTCCATTTCTTGGTTTTATCTTCCCAAGTATAATGCAATGGAATTTCTAAATATTTATATGAATTTGCCGAAGGATCTTCAATATTCAAATGAAAAAATGCCAACAACCTGGTTTTTCTCAAATTCTGAACAGCTCGTTGTGCCTGACCATTAGTAAACACAACGTTTTGTCTTTGCGGTAAGTGAACGTCAAGTCGCGTTATTGAATGGGACTGACAGTGCATAGGGAATTGGAAAATTCGCCAAGCCGCTTCAGTGGAACCAACGTAACGTCCATTCAAAAAGTTTTGAATCTCGTCACAATTGTCTACTTCACCAGCATTAATGTGTTCAGTAGCTAACCTGACAGTTGCACTGTCATATCCTTTATATACATATTTATAAATGTATTTCACACTTTTAACCGCTGAGCAAATCTCTACATTAATTGGCAATTAAATTTGGCAAGGAAATATGGATTATATGGTACAACATAACGGTTATCAAGAGACGCACCACGAATATCAACACTAACACCATTACCACGTCTTCTATACATTGGAAACCCATTCACCTCTGCTCGTGTGGACTCGCAAAAATTTTTGGGAAAACTCTTGGAACAATTACCATTTCTCATGCAAACTGGGTTAACATTCAAAGCACCTCATGGCCCATGCATCATATGTTTCGAAACGTATTCATGCAATTTTGGGTTTATTTCAATGTCAGGAATTTCCGCACATACGGATTTGTCTATATCACTAACACCTTCAAGTTTATCCCTTTCATCTAATGTTAGCAATATGTGCGCATGAGGCAAACTTCTCTTTTGAAATTCTATTGCATAGATATAAGCAGCAACAGTACCGAAAACTTTTTTTGTAGTTATTGTGCTTATTAAATCATTTAGTTTCGCACTGAACACGCGCGCTATAATTTCTGGGCGATAATTTGGTGTTTCCTTGGAATCAACACTCCTGGTAATTTCTGGCCAATTTGGATTGCATGTCATTGTAATAAACAGAGATGGTTTACCAAAATGGCGGACTATATTCATAGCGTCCAAATAGTTTTGGTACATTTTCTGGGAGAGCCGGTGAATGAAGATGGCAGAATAATTCTTCTTCCAATATTTTCATGTCCATTACTATGAGGATTTGTTACCAGATAATCTGTTATGTTATACAAAACATCACACCTCAGGTTTTCTTGATTAAGTCTTAAAAAGTTAAGTCTTGTTCCCTCAACTCGAACATACATATCTACAATCCACTGAAGATAAAGCTTTTTATAATGATGTAGAAGACTGAATTCGTCTCTGATCGCAAGTCGAAATGACGCGAACTCAAGCATAGTAGTTTTAATTCTAGCTCGACTTGAAGTAGACGTACTTCATCTGCTATGCAATATATCAGGATGCCATCCCGCGTTTCCATTGGGAAATAGTAGTTGATAGGCCAGCGGATCCAAAGATGAATCTAAAACGGAAATAGTCTTTACCGTACCACTCCTTTTATAAAATGATACCATCCTTCTATCAAATGGAGGTTCACCATCTGTTGTACTAAATATCGCGGCAACATCTGTTGCAAGAGCATCATTAAATCTACCCATCTCTATATTCGGCATCTCACAATTAACCGTAATGAGTAAACACATTTCCTTATATATATTTTCGTGTCTACTACAGTTTTCTTTCATGGAAATAAAAGACCGAACAAAAGGGTTAACTTGATTCAATTGGGCAGATATTTCTGTCATCAAGCCTCTATCGCATAATGCATTTGATGGTTCTCTCAGTCTAAAAGTATTTGAGGTATCAACATCATAGAAATATAAATGAGCATAGCAGGGATTCGACCTAGCATTTTGCTCATGCGTTAAAGGGCCAGCTCTATGATAAAAGATATTGTGAATTTTAAAATAACAAGCACCTTGCGTAACATTCTCTGCTATTTCTGCTTCAGAACTAACCATCGCAAAAGATGAATTGAAACTACGTATATTTTCAAAGTAATTTGTTGATCTCCGCTTTAAAACCAGGTTATTGGAGCGTAAACCCTCATATAAATGATTGAAAAACTGATTTTGTGTTAACGGTGCCAAAGTCACTTTTCCCTTTTGACAACACAACGAAAAGGAGTTTCTGCTTCTTGCAGTAATTTCTTTCTCGAAATGCATTGCATTACAATGCTCACAACGTAAATCCATATTTCCAATATCAAAGCTAATAAAATTAGGAGGCACATCGTTCAAAGCACCCTTAAAACTATCAACCAATGCGAGAGATGTGTTAACATTAGGACGTCTCTCCCTATTACTATCCCTGTCTCTTCTTCTTGTAAGTCGTGGCATTATATATGACTGAAAATAAATTAAGAAACAAAATTAATTTCAAAATGCCCATGAAAATATTTCAGAAATGATCATGAAAATAATTTCAAATAATCCGGTAGTAATTGTCGAAAAACACAGTTCTGTAATGGAGCCTAATCTGCAAAGGTAGTGAAAATTTTTACACGCTTCAGTTTTTAGTAATGCATTTATGAAAAATTCCTTTCTTGGTAATGCATTCAATTTATTTGAAAACATAATAATAAACATTTTCTAAAGCCTATTTACTTGCCCTAGGATACGAACCTGGGATGTTGTTCCTGTAACAACAAAAATTATTCTCCGAAGGTAGGCCTTTACCGAATACGAATCTGGTACGATCCGATACTTGCACCTTCTGGAATTAGGCAGGCGGGAACGAATTTTGGCCCCTTGAATCTACGGGTCTGTGGATTTTAGTAGCCTCTTACGACATGCATGCCTGCCGCGGAAATTTTCTGAGCCCCTTAGCCCTCAGGGGGACGAACCTGGTATCTTCGGCCAGGGTTGTTGTTGTAACAACAAAACTTACTCCCGATATATTAATATACAACGTGATAAAAGATAATAGAATAAAATAAAATAAGAAATATCAAAATAAATTAGCATAAAAGACATTATACAAATTTTAATGTAATATCTTTGTAGCAAATTTATTTATTTTTTGTTCACTATAAGACGTGCTATATCTAAAAAGAGCATAAAATCTGGAAATGCAAAAAACATTTGGGTCAAATTTGCAATTAATTGTTATTGATATGTATCTAAACAAATTAACATGTATTTTAATACTTTACAACACTAACAGTAAGAACTGTCAATGACAGCTAAAAAAGCTGACAACCTCTTTTTGCTTCTTCTCGATTTGACCGCCGAAAGAAAAAGATACGTATAGCACTTTACCCTCCACGTTTTTGTATATAAATTATATTTAATAAAGTTATGTTATAGAAATCAACTCGTGTATTTAAAATTGGCAAACATAACATTACTGGCGACGAGGGAAAAAAAAGAAAAGTTTCCATAAAGTAAAATGGCAAACGAGCAAGCTATTGAGGAAATAATCCAGCAGCAGCAAAGATTTGCAACATCATTGCTCGAACAGCAAAAGCAGTGGATGCAGGCCATGCAGCAAACGTTTTTTAATGCGAATTAGTCAAGTCGCACTGGAGAAGCGACAGTGGTCCCACCATTTCACTCGTTTAATAAACACCAACAAAATTGGGAGTCGTACTTGGAGCAGCTTTCGCACCATTTCGTGACATATTCGGTAAGCAGTCCAGATAAGCAAAAATCATTTTTTCTATCGTGGATTGGTACGGAATTGTTTGAGTTATTGAAGAATTTGTTTGGTGTAACAAATCTCCAATCGCTGACCTTCAAGGAATTAACATCCAAATTAACAGAACACTTCCACTCAAAACGACATGTAGTGGCAGCTCGCTACGAGTTCTTCAAGCGGGAAATGAAAAACACTCAAAAGCACAGAGAGTGGGTTGCTGACCTACGTGGTATCGCAAGAGAATGCAAATTCATTTGTACCGCAACCAATTGTACAGCAAATTTTGTTGATGAACTGATACGTGACCAAATCATAGTTCGTACCCCTTTTGATCAAGTATGTACCGCCGCTCTACAAAAGCTTCAGCCGTCATTAGAAGATGTGCTTTTAATTGCCGAAACATTTGAGGCAACAACTAAAACGGTAGCGACACTCAAAGAGAATAATAATTCATCCCTAGCGCAAGTAAACGCTATGCAAACACACAAAGTCGGGAGGAATGAAGCTAATAAACAAAGTAATAAGAATGAACAACAGGTACATAAGCACGCAACGAAGCAAGTGAAACTTCAATCGTGCTCAGGTTGTGGCCATTCTCACTCAAGAGAACGATGTAAATTTCGAAATGTCATTTGTAACAAGTGCAGCAAAAAGGAACATATTGCAGCAGTCTGCATGTCAAAGCAAACAAAACAAATGAGTATGAAAAGAAACTCCGATAAAGGCAAAAAAGAAAATGAACATCGTATTGACACATTAGATGCAGTGAATGCAGTTACAGGTATAATAAAATCTGAACAAAGTAAGAAAATTATTGAATTGGAAATTAAAAACAAAACAATAAAGTTTCAATTAGATTCAGGGGCTACTGTGTCAATAATAAATAGAAAAACATACGATTTATTGAACCAACCAAAATTGGTAGAGTGCACCAAGAGTTTGTACGCATTTGGGCAGAAGCCTATTCCAATTTTGGGTGAATTACACACCGAAGCTAGGTGTGGAAACAAGCAGAAAAGTATTGTGCTAATAGTAGCAAATGTAGAAAATTCTTACAATCTTTTTGGCTTAGACCTTTTCAGAGAATTTGGTTTTGAGATTGCCGGAATAGCCAACGTTTCCGAAATGGAAGCTTATTCACAACAAATAAACGAATTGTGTAAGAAATACCACGATATTTTTGACAATACTACCTCAGGTTCTATACAAAACTTTAAAGCAACAATTCAAATGAAAGCTACGGCTACGCCCAAATTTTTTAAAAGCAGGCCAGTACCATTCGCACAGGTAACAAAGTTTCGTGAAGAAGCTGATAGACTTATCAAAGCAGGCATTTGGAAACCCATCAAATTAAGCAATTGGGCGTCACCAATTGTATTAGCACCAAAGCCTGATGGCTCAGTGAGAATCTGTGGCGATTTTAAAATTGCGGTTAATTCGCAATTAGAAATTGAACAATACCCCTTGCCAAAACGCGAAGAGTTGTTACACACCATTCGTCGGGCACTCATTTTTCCAAAATAGATCTGAAAGATGCCTATTTACAGATGGAAATAGATGAAGAGTCAAAGCAAATGATGGTAGTGAACACTCCTTTAGGCCTCTTTCAGTACCAACAACTGCCATATGGCATCGCCAGTGCGCCCGCAATTTTTCAGCGCTATCTGGAACAACTCCTCCATGGCATGGAAGGATGTGGTAATTATTTAGACGATATAATTATAACCGCACCGTCAATTAAAGAACACATAGGTCGCCTAGAGCAAGTCATGAAGGTATTAAAAGACAATGGCATAAAATGCAAAAAGCAGAAATGTTTCTTTTTGAAGGAAGAAATAGAGTATTTGGGTAGAAAAATTAGCGCAAAGGGAATACTCCCAGATGACTCAGGGGTACAAGCTATTAAATTGCTGAAACCGCCTAGTAACTTGGCGCAATTAGAAGCTTTTGTAGGTAAAATAAACTACTATTGCAACTTCATACCGAATTTTTCCCAGCTAGCAGCGCCACTCAACATGCTACGTCGTAAAAATGTGAAATTTGTGTGGGGTACTACACAGCAAGAGTCTTTTACTGCCTTGAAGGCACATATTATCAATGCTACACAGTTAGCACATTTTAATGAGAAGTTACCACTAAGCCTTGCCGCGGATGCATCGTCTTTTGGAATTGGCGTTGTCTTATCGCACATCAACCCGGATGGAAGCGAACGTCCGATTGCTTTCGCGTCGAAAACGTTGGATAAGCACCAACTTAAATACAGTCAAATTGAGAAGGTGGGTCTCGCCATTGTGTATGGTATTCAAAAGTTTCACCAATACTTGTATGGTCGGAAGTTTGTCCTCATTACTGACCATAAGCCACTTGTACATATTTTCAATCTAAGTAAAAGTCTGCCACAAATGACGTCGCACCGTTTACAATGTTGGGCTTTAATTTTAATGGCGTACAATTTCAGCATCAAATACCGCAACACACATGCACATGGTAATGCCGACGCACTTTCTCGGTTATCCGTGAGTACCGATGAACAATTCGACTTAAGTGAAGCTTGTCATAATATTTCAGAAATTAAAACACCAATCGATGCAGATGTTATTGGAAAGCATACAATTCAAGATGGCATCCTTACAAAAGTCCGTAACTTTGGTCGTAAAAGGGCTGGCCTGAAAAGTTATCTCCGGGGGATACGGACATCCAACCATACTTTCAGCGTAGGTTTTCGTTAACCATCTACAAAAATTTGTTGTGCTTAAACAGTGAGGTAAATCGAATTATCATTCCAAAAACTTTAAAATCAAAAATTTTGCTATTGTTACACGAGGGGCACTGGGGAATCGTCAGAATGAAACAGCTGGCTCGACATCACGTCTGGTGGCCAAAAATAGACGATGACATTGCAAAGGTAGCACGTGAATGCGACATCTGCAAGATGGCTAATCCGGCGCCTGCACGTGAATATCTCAGCTGGCCAGAAGCAAAAGGTCCTTGGGAAAGAGTCCACATTGATTTCGCCGGCCCAATATTTAATTCAATGTGGCTTACCTGTGTAGATGCTTATTCGCAATTTCCATATGTAACACAATTACCGTCGACTACAACGGATAATAACATACTGGCACTAACAGCTATTTTTGCTATTGAAGGTTTCCCGGTGACTATTGTTAGCGACAACGGACCACAGCTGACGTCCGACAGCTTTGAACAATTTTGCAAAGAACATGGTGTCACTCACATAACGACAGCGCCATTTCACCCTGCGTCCAAAGGGCTTGCTGAACGTTTTGTGCAAAGCTTTAAAGCAGCTGTCCGAAAAAATATAAATGCCGGCCTAACAATCAAAATCGCCGTAGTAAAATATCTGGCAAAACGCCTGCAGAACTCCTGCATGGCAGATCGGTTAGAACAATGCTAACTCAATTATTTGAGACATCAGCTCAGAAAAAACGTGCAAGCACCAACGCACACAGATTTGAGCCAAATCAACTAGTATATGCCAGAAATTATGTAAAAGGCAAATGGATCAAAGGCACCATAATTTATCGGATAGGTAGAATGATGTTTATGGTAAACACCAAAACAGGCAAAATCAAGCGTCATATTAACCAACTCAAACCAAGATCGAAAACGGATTCTGATCAGGCACCCGGTTCCAACTTACCTCCGCCGTTGGTAAATACACCTGCATTAGGGTTATCCGACAACCAACACCAAGCTAGCTCAGAAAGGAATTTGGAAGACACCGAAAATAGTTCAGCCAGTAAAGAACAGCCAGTTTCTCAGTCAAGCAATTCGCAGAACTTATCACCGCAAACTATTCCTAGCTCATTAGTCGAGCAGCCAACAACGCCAACCGCAGGTATGCCAATTCGCAAAAGCAGCCGTTCCCGAAAACAGGTGAACACGGCTCCAGATTTTAGATCCACATAAAACTTTTAATATTGTAAATTAAAAGGGGAGGTGTGATATGTATCTAAACAAATTAACATGTATTTTAATACTTTACAACACTAACAGTAAGAACTGTCAATGACAGCTAAAAAAGCGGACAACCTCTTTTTGCTTCTTCTCGATTTGACCGCCGAAAGAAAAAGATACGTATAGCACTTTACCCTCCACGTTTTTGTATATAAATTATATTTAATAAAGTTATGTTATAGAAATCAACTCGTGTATTAAAAATTGGCAAACATAACAGTTATAAATAAATAAATTTAGTGAGTTTGAAGAAAAGTTGACTCATTATTTCTGATTTATTTTTTTTTAAAGCACCTAAAATGAAAAACAAAAAATCTGTTAAATAAAGACCTATGCTTTTACGTGTAAGTAAAATTTGTCCAAAAAATAGGCCGGTTAAGTTATTACTTCTCTTTAAAGTTTTTTTGTGCGCTAACAATTATTTTAGAACAATTTTTTAAAGATTTTGGTACAAACCAATATAGGTAATTGGAAACAATGGGAAACAAAATTTTATTTCAACACAAAATGAGCGAAGCAATAGTTCTCTCACTGTTTGGCGTGTATAAATATATACATATGTAGAGATTAAACATTTGAGCAACGGAACAATTGAGAATTTGGAGCTTGTTCTCAGGGGGGTTTGTGAACATAATGCGTCCTACAGATGGTAATTTCGATAGTTACACAGATTTTAGAATTTACAAAAAAACTTTTTCTATTAACTATAAACAAATAGAGTAATATTTGCTAACAAAAATAGGCCTAAGCACTGCGGCTGATCAACACGAATCGATTCATATAACTTTTATATGATTTTACGTATGCTAAGTATGCGAAAAAGCCTGTCAATTGATTGTATGGAAATTTTGTTAGCGTATTAATATATAGATTTTAAAAGGGCGTGGGCCTATGTTCTATAGGTGGACGCCTTTTCGAGATATGATCATAAAGATGGACCAGGGGTGACTCTAAAATTTGTTTGTACGATATGGGTATCAAATGAAAGGTATTAATGAATATTTTAAAAGGGCGTGGGCCTAAGTTCAATAGGTGGACGCGTTTTCGAGATATGGCCATAAAGGTGGACCAGGCTTGACTCTAGATTTTGTTTGTACGATATGGGTATCAAATGAAAGGTATTAATGAGTATTTTAAAAGGGCGTGGGCCTTAGTTCTATAGGTGGACGCCTTTTCGGGATATCGCCATAAAGGTGAACCAGCCATGACCCTAGATTTTGTTTGTACGATATGGGTATCAAATGAAATGTGTTAATGATAATTTTAAAAGGGAGTGGGCTAAAGTTCTATAGGTGGACGCCTTTTCGAGATATCGCCATAAAGGTGGGCCAGGGGTGATTCTAGAATTTATTTGTACGATATGAGAATCAAACGAAAGGTGTTAATAAGTATTTTAAAAGGGCGTGGGCCTTAGTTCTATAGGTGGACGCCTTTTCGAGATATGGCCATAAAGATGGACCAGGGGTGACTCTAGAATTTGTTTGTACGATATGGGTATCAAATGAAAGGTGTTAATGAGTATTTTAAAAGGGCGTGGGCCCAAGTTCTATAGGTGGACGCCTTCTCGAGATATGGCCATAAAGATGGACCAGGGGTGACTCTAGATTTTGTTTGTACGATATGCGTATCAAACGAAAGGTGTTAATAAGTATTTTAAAAGAGCGTGGGCCTTAGTTCTATAGGTGGACGCCTTTTCGAGATATCGCCATAAAGGTGAACCAGCCATGACCCTAGATTTTGTTTGTACGATATGGGTATCAAATGAAATGTGTTAATGATAATTTTAAAAGGGAGAGGGCCTTAGTTCTATAGGTGGACGCCTTTTCGAGATATCGCCATGAAGGTGGGCCAGGGGTGATTCTAGAATTTGTTTGTACGATATGCGTATCAAACGAAAGGTGTTAATAAGTATTTTAAAAGAGCGTGGGCCTTAGTTCTATAGGTGGACGCCTTTTCGAGATATCGCCATAAAGGTGAACCAGCCATGACCCTAGATTTTGTTTGTACGATATGGGTATCAAATGAAATGTGTTAATGATAATTTTAAAAGGGAGTGGGCTAAAGTTCTATAGGTGGACGCCTTTTCGAGATATCGCCATAAAGGTGGGCCAGGGGTGATTCTAGAATTTATTTGTACGATATGAGAATCAAACGAAAGGTGTTAATAAGTATTTTAAAAGGGCGTGGGCCTTAGTTCTATAGGTGGACGCCTTTTCGAGATATGGCCATAAAGATGGACCAGGGGTGACTCTAGAATTTGTTTGTACGATATGGGTGTCAAATGAAAGGTGTTAATTAGTATTTTAAAAGGGAGAGGGCCTTAGTTCTATAGGTGGACGCCTTTTCGAGATATCGCCATAAAGGTGGGCCAGGGGTGATTCTAGAATTTGTTTGTACGATATGCGTATCAAACGAAAGGTGTTAATAAGTATTTTAAAAGAGCGTGGGCCTTAGTTCTATAGGTGGACGCCTTTTCGAGATATCGCCATAAAGGTGAACCAGCCATGACCCTAGATTTTGTTTGTACGATATGGGTATCAAATGAAATGTGTTAATGATAATTTTAAAAGGGAGAGGGCCTTAGTTCTATAGGTGGACGCCTTTTCGAAATATCGCCAAAAAAGTTGGGCCAGGGGTGATTCTAGAATTTGTTTGTTCGATATGCGTATCAAACGAAAGGTGTTAATAAGTATTTTAAAAGGGCGTGGGCCTTAGTTCTATGGGTGGACTCCTTTTCGGGATATCGCCATAAACGTGGACAAGGGGTGACTCTAGAATGCGTTTGTACAATATGGGTATCAAACGAAAGGTGTTAAGCCTCGTTTTCATTATGGCATATATGTCGTCAAATGTTGCCAAAATAATGAAAACGGGCTGCCAAATAGTGTCAGTTGCGTTTGCAGTCAGGTTTGACAGCTCATTGTCAGACAAAATGGCATCCAAGTGAAAACGACCAAATTTCAGTTTGCCAGCGCTGTTGGAAACGTTTGACACACAAAAAAGATTTGCCAACATGCTGGCAAAAATCTCTCATTAAACGAGCAATTCTTGTTTGTTCGTTTAGCCGAAAGATCTCGGGAACGGCTCAACCGATTTAAATGAAATTCGGCACAGAGATAAAGTATCACCTTCTAAGACTTTCTACTTAGGTGTTGCCACTCAGAATGTTTCACAAGGTTGCCACCTATTCGAAATTAAAAAAAATTGCATTACATATACCGATATGGGTATCAAATGAAAGGTATTTCACTCCGAATTACAATAGAGACATTTTTGAGAAGGGTTGCCATTTAGGGTTGCCACCTATTCGAAATTTAAAAAAATTGCATAAGATATGCCGATAAGGGTATCAAACGAAAGGTATTTCACTCCGCATTACAGTAGGAATATTTTTGAGTAGGGTTGCCATTTAGGGTTGCCACCTATTCGATATTAAAAAAAAATTGCATGAGATATGTCGATATGGGTATCAAACGAAAGGTATTTCACTCCGCATTGCAATAGGGACATTTTTGAGTAGGGTTGCCGTTTGGGGTTGGAGTAGTTGGAGGACGTAATGGATAAGTCAGCTTCAAATTCTGCAATTTTCGTTCATCCAGTCGGTAGAAACACTGAAAAAAGGAAGCGGGTGAGAAAACTGACTGAAAAATGGACTGCCGAGCAAACGTAGGGGCTATTGCAGGAAGTAGCAGTCAGGGGGGGGGGGGGGGGGACCTTGAATTTTCTTTCGTCTCAATACAGGGACCGGAATTTGAGGGAGGCTCAATGGCAAGATGTGGCGGATATTTTAAAGATGTCGCGATTTGAGGTATCTGCCAAGTGGAACAGCCTGCGCTGGTCTTTCCGCGTGAGTTCCTTTTCTCTTTATAAATATACTAGCATTTAACCGCAGCCCCGTCCGCAAGGAGAAAATGAATTGTATGGGCTATTCAAGTTAGCCTGCTTATCAAGGTATCTGTTTAAAAATTGTTTTCTGCCGAATGCACTTTATTTTTGTAATTGAGTAAAAAAAACCATCTATATGAGCTGATAACCTGATAGGATCCAACAAATGATCCCGAATTTATCCAGAAAAAGCCACGAATTGACCCCGAAGATATCGCGGACGGATCCCGAAAACCATCCAGAAATGCCCCGGAAGGGTCTCCAAACGTTCACGGAATAGTCCCAAAAAACCCGAAATGACAACGACACGATTATAGACTTATCCAGAGAACCACACAGAAATGATCCCTGAAGGGTACCAAAATGATTCCGAAATGACCCTGACGGGCTCAGGGACGGATCTCAAAAAACATCCAGAAAATATTCCTAAAACCCTCCAGAAATGATGGCGAAAGGGTCCCCAAATGATCCCGTATTAGTCGAGAAAAGGTCCCGAAATGACCACCACGGGATCCCGGACGGATACCCAAAACCAACTAGAAATGATGCCTGAAGGTACTCCAAATGATCCCGAAAAAGTCCTGAAATGACCCTGATGGGATCTCGGACGGATCCCTAAAACCCTCCAGAAATGATGCCGAAAGGGTCCCCAAATGATCCCGTATTAGTCTCTATAAAGTCCCGAAATGACCCCAACGGGATCCCGGACGGATACCCAAAACCATTTAGAAATGATGCCGGGAGGTACCACAAATGATCCCGAAAAAGGTCCCAAAATGACCACGTCGGGATCCCGGACGGATACCCAAAACCCTCCAGAAATGATGCCGAAAGGGTCCCCAAATGATCCCGAAAAAGCCCCGAAATGACCCCGATGGGATTCCGGACGGAACCCGAAAAGCAACCAGAAATAATGCCGGTAGGCACCCCAAATGATCACGAAATAGTCCCGAAATGGCCCCATCGCTGTCAAAAATATTTACTTAACGTTTGACGTCAGTAGTGAAAACTGGATGTCAATCGACTGACACCACAATTTGATGACAGTCTTTGGCACACACTGCTATATCTCGACTTCATGCCAGTTTTCAATATGTAATGAAAACACATTTGACAGCAAATCGCCATGACGACAGTTATGTCAGTATTTGATGTCAGTGATTTTGACATAGTGAAAAAAAGCATTAATGAGTATTTTAAAAGGGCGTGGGGCTTAGTTCTATAGGTGGACGCCTTTTCGAGATATCGCCATAAAGGTGGACCAGGGGTGACTCTAGAATTTGTTTGTACGATATGGGTATCAAATGAAAGGTGTTAATGAGTATTTTAAAAGGGCGTGGGCCTTAGTTCTATAGGTGGACGCCTTTTCGAGATATCGCCTTAAAGGTGGGCCAGGGGTGACCTAGAATTTTTGTGTACGATATGGGTATCAAATGAAAGGTGTTAATGAGTATTTTAAAAGGGAGTGGGCCTTAGTTCTATATGTGGACGCCTTTTCGGGATATCGCCATAAACGTGGTCCAGGGGTGACTCTAGAATGTGTTTGTACGATATGGGTATCAAATTAAAGGTATTAATGAGGGTTTTAAAAGAGGGTGGCCCTGAATTGTATATGTGAAGGCGTTTTCGAGATACCGACCAAAATGTGGACCAGGGTGATCCAGAATATCACCTGTCGGGTACCGCTAATTTATTTATATTTGTAATACCACGAACAGTATTCCTTCCAAGATTGCAATGGCTTTTGATTTCGCCCTGCAGAACTTTTTCATTTGCTCCTACTTAATATGGTAGGTGTCACACTCATTTTACAAAGTTTTTTCTAAAGTTATATTTTGCGTCAATAAACCAATTAAATTACCATGTTACGTCCCTTTTTTCGTACTTGGTATATAATTATGGCATTTTTTTCATTTTTCGTAATTTTCGATATCGAAAAAGTGGGCGTGGTCATAGTCGGATTTCGGCCATTTTTCACACCAATACAAAGTGAGTTCAGATAAGTACGTGAACTGAGGTTAGTAAAGATATATCGATTTTTGCTCAAGTTATCGTGTTAACGGCCGAGCGGAAGAACAAACTGTAGCCTGTGTATAAAAACTGGGCGTGACTTCAACCGATTTCCCCTTTTTCACAGAAAACAGTTATCGTCATAGAATCTAAGCCTCTACCAAATTTCACAAGGATTGGTAAATTTTTGTTCGACTTATGGCATTAAAAGTATCCTAGACAAATTAAATGAAAAAGGGCGGAGCCACGCCCATTTTTAAAATTTCTTTTATTTTTGTATTTTGTTGCACCATATCATTACTGGAGTTGGAATTTCATCATGATATCTTCAACGACTGCCAAATTACCGCTTGCAAAACTTCTAATTACCTTCTTTTAAAAGTGGGCGGTGCCACGCCCATTGTCCAAAATTTTACTAGTTTTCTATTCTGCGTCATAAGTTCAACTCACCTACCAAGTTTCATGGCTTAATCCGTATTTGGTAATGAATTATCGCACTTTTTCAATTTTTCGAAATTTTCGATATCGAAAAAGTGGGCGTGGTTATAGTCCGATACCGTTCATTTTAAATAGCGGTCTGAGATGAGTGCCCAGGAAGCCATATACCAAATTTCATCAAGATACCTCAAAATTTACTCAAGTTATCGTGTTAACGGACAGACGGACGGACGGACGGACAGACAGACATGGCTCAATCGAATTTTTTTTCGATACTGATGATTTTGATATATACAACCAACCGTTATCCAATCAAAGTTAATATACTCTGTGAGCTCTGCTTAACTGAGTATAAAAAGTTAAATGGGTTGGGTGGAATTGGCCGGCTGGCTGAATGCATCCGTAGTGATACCAGAATTTGTTTGACGACCAAACGGAGACCCTAATTAGCTACCAAGTTTTATGTTATTAAAAAATTCCGCCCTCTTGAAAAATACTAGAAGTGTCCTAGGACCCAGCTTATTTGCTGCCTCGAAATCTGGAAGCCCTGCCGCTCAACTTGCTCAACCGTTTCTTCCTCAAGATCTTACTTTTTATTCTGCTATTACTGACGAGGCCTTACGTAAGAGCTTGTGACGCCAGAAAGAAGTGTCTACTTAGTATGTCCATCATAAGCTTTAACTCTTTTATCTCTTGGAAATTTTGCAGCTCAGTGCATTTTTTCCACGCCTCTCTTGCTTAATGGATCATACGCACCTATTGTCTTCTTTTGATTTCTCAAGACGTCTACCGTCAGTTTATCGAGGGCTGTACCCTCTTTTGCCAACTCATCGCCCTTTTCGTTACATTCCATCCCTTCAAGAACGGAAACTCGGTGATACTTGAGCGAAGTATCTAAAATGGTGGTGTGTATACCAGAACATTTCGTGATGAAGTACAGTGTGAGATTGTCCTCTTTTTTATCCCTTGACTATAAATATATGCATAGAGACGCCTGCAGCTTAAGGTCGTTTCGTCTAGAATATTTTGCTACTTTCTTCATAGCTACACTTTTCACCTGAAAGACACTACATTAATCTAGCAGTCTGAAATTACTAATTTCTGGATAGATACAGAAAAACTTGGTAAAATCGGTATACAAGTGTATAATATATTCAGCTTTTTTGTTCATTTTCACTTACCCTCCGGATAAACATCAATTTCGAGTCTCAGTCACGGACCATGTAGGATGTTCGTCCTATATTAGATGGTGCTATACTGCTATGGTCATACAACCTGCACCTAAGCTGCCACGAGATCTAAAGCTGCGTTGCAGTTGGTAAGGCCATATTCTTAGTAATTAGGTCTGCAGATAGAATGTGCAGAACTGCTTGCAATGCTGGTGACGAGTATTTTTTAGGACTCCCGTTTAACGAATCACTGATAATCGGCATACTACCTCTAATCTTGTTGGTCACGTGCTTCCTAACATTATTTGGCATGCATACAGTGCCTCGAAGGCTTCCTTCGCTCTCTTTCCATATGGAATTTCCACCAAAACTTAATATTTATTGTAGTTCCTAGATATTTTGTTACAGTGTTACCTGTTTGTTTGTTTATTTATTCATTATTTTATTATAATAATTAAAAACTTTTATAAATATAACAAAAATTATAACAATTGGAAAATAGTTAATGGCATTAAGTGTTCATTTTAAGAACAAAGGAAATGTCATATCCTACATTTTGTATTACAGATGCTTGTGGGGCGCATAATGGTAATACAAGAACATTCATATATGTATATTAATCTGGGTTGATTTGCATGGACGAAAGTTAACCCATATCGCGCCATCGATTTTTCGATAGGTTTTGGGCTCAGGAAAAAAAGTTCCACTAAGCACACCCAAAAAAATAATTTTCGAGCCTGCAAAATTTGAGTTCTTTGACTTTTTTTTCTTTGATTTTTAAGGTTTTTTTCATGACCTACTTAAAAAATTTTCATTTGATTTTAAAATTTTCCAGTATACTCTGTCCTACTCAAAATTGTCCGCTAAAACTTTGGCGATAACAGTTTTTTGCAAAAAAAAAATATTTATTGGTAGACATCTGCCCCTTCATCTGCATACGCCTTGAATTTGACTGGTTTCCTGTCGAATCGCGTATGCAATTGGTTGAAGACCATTGTGGGCAGCTTTGGTGATAGTACCCCGCCCCCACGGCGTTACTCTTTTTAGAGATTTTGACTCTCGCATAGATACCATTATGACATAATTATTCCGGAGTTTAACATGGAGCTGTTCCAATTTGTTAAGGCCGGATGTACTTGAGTCAAGTTTAGACTGTCCATGATTGCCTGTTTCGCGACATTATTTTAAGCTCAGGCAATGTCCAGAAAAACACCTAGGGCATATGCCTGCTAGAGGGCTTTCTCTATACTCATGATAAGTTGTGCAATATTGGATATTATTTCCTCCAAGTGGAATTGTTGACTATCTGCCTTAAGTGTTATCAACAAAATCTTAATAGCAATTAAACTAACAAGTTGTAGAGAATGCGATATTACAAAAACAAAAAAAAAAACAAAACAAGCATTATTTATACGCCAAAACTGCTACCGCTAAGATTCACTTTCAATACAAAAACAGTCATTAGGTTTATACCAAAATTAGCTTCCCCTTAAATATTTCTTGGTGTATTGGGCCAAAACCTTTGCCATCTCCACCGAATTGGTGCTGTTGTTATGCAACTCACGACAATGACAATTCACGCTAGGACCTTTGGTGTGACCTACAAGCGTGTCACCAACATGTAAGACACCGTCGCTGCTCATTCGCTTAACACCACATACCTACACACATACTTACGTAGAGAATCAGAAAAATATATAAATGTTTAAAAAAAAGGTCACTTAAATAAGTAACAAATGCGTTGCGGTGGCTCATCAACTGTGTCCAACTTAACTTGAACAAAAAGTTGGTTTCAATAAAAGAGCGACACAATTCCTATATTGGCAGGCAACTGTGACAAATCGGTTTGTGGTACCAATGAAAATTTGTGCAAACAAATACCCAGCAAATAATTTGCACCTTATATAAAGCTAATTTTGCTTGATCTTGCAACATGAAATTTGGAATTTTTACAGAGTTCTGATGTTTGTAATATTTCATATACAACACCTTAGTTTTCTATTTTGATGTCATCAAATAAAGCGAAATTTCATTTGCTCTGGTTATTTGGTTAGTTGCTGTGCTGCCCGGCGATTTTGAAGTATTTTTTCTTGGAACTAATCAATTGCTGCACTGCAGTACCCTGTAGCCTCAAACCATTTGTCAATATGTGACCTGGAATCATGAAATCACTTTATTGAGCGAAAATACCGCTGTTCACTTTTTGAGTGATTCTTATAGGAAATTAAACGGTATTTCCAATGGAGCAAACAGTTAGTTTTTTACAAATCGGATTTAAAGCCAAATCGGACCACAAATGCGATTTTTTTAAATATTTCGATGCATGCACTTATGCACATATCGGAGATATTTTTTCTTATTATTGCATTGTCATCGGGTTCTGCAATATAGTCCAAGTTTCAAGCTTGTAGCTTATCCGGAAGTTACTTAAATTTTAATTACAAAATTCGTTCACAACGGCCGGCCGTTACACAGAGTCAAGCTAAACTAAAATTTTAAACGCGTTTTCCTCGAAAACTTGTTTTCGCACAATAGGGTCGTTTCATGATTCCAGGTCACATATGTCTACTGAAATTTATGGAGCATTTTGATATCGCCTTAAAATCGGGCATCACAAAATTGAATAAAGTGCGTGACTTAATACTGGGTAAATCTGGACATTTACAGAGAAATTGTGCGAGAAATGTTGTAAGGTAACTACACTTCTGTCTACAGCTCCCATAGCTGTTGTTGAAAGGGATAACCATTCTTTCTGCGTGTGGGCCTAACGCAAAATGCTGCGGCCGTATTTCAGTTTCAGAAAGTTTCGGAATCATTTCGTGGATAGTTCTCAAGATTCTTTCGGAACTTTTTCCTGATAATTTCGAGGTCATATTTTGATATTATTTAGACCCTTTTTGAATTAATTCAGGACTATAACGCGATAATTTCGCTACTGTGAAGGGATCATATCGGGCTTGTTCTCGGTATAATTTTAGGGCTATCTCTGGAATATTTATCAGTGATTTCAGACACAAATTCAGAATAAATTTCTGAACTGTATTCGGGATAATTTTTCGAAAATGTTAGGGAGCATTTTGGAATTGTTTTCGGGGATCGGTTTGGGACAATTTCAATAAGAACCCAGCTAGGGATGAATGCCCCGAGGATAAGGAACATCGTGTGAAACTATATTGAAGACGAACTTGCTGGGCATTGCATGAGTTAGCAGATTCTTCGTGACAAAAAACGCTTAGGTATAAACTTGTAAGTTACTGCTAAAAAAGGTACATCTACCATTAGCCAACGGAAGATGGTTTCAATCCCTAGGCTGTCGAACACCTAAGCAAAACTGGCAAAAGTGGGACTACAAGGCATCCCGTTACGTTTACATCCATTATTTGGATAGAATTTTTACACTTACAGGAGTTGCAGGAGAGCTAAAGGGGTACTGCTTTATTGGTGACTTGCAGAAAGGTAAGTCTTATCTGTTATCTACGCCAGGACGTGGAGTATGATATTAAGGACTTGGTAGCCTTTATAATACCCTCAAAAGGAAGAAGAGGGGTATCAGTTCTAGGTTTCCATTAAGCTCTTGTTTTCAATTTCGGCTATAGTTCCGAAGTTACACATCCCCATCTTTCCCAGGGCCGAGCTTGACATTTGATACTGGCTTCAGTTTTAGCTTAGGTTCCGGCTTGTATTATGATTTAAGTTCTGCCTGCGTTGTCGTTTCAGTTTCGAGTTTCGAATTCTCTTTCGGTTATAACTCCAGTTTGGTTCAAGATTCCAGTTTCTAATATGATTTCGGGTTAGGCTCCAGCTGCGATTCTGTTCCAGATCCTGTTCCGGTTCAGGATATGTTATCGGTTCAACTTCTTTTTTTGATATCCTATTCCAGTTACAGTGCCAAGTCTTTTTTAGTTCCAATATCATTTCTGATTTAAGATTCATTCATTGCGTATTGATTACAAATCATTTCTCGAGGAAAGGTTCAGCTTAAACTTTCTGTCATATGCCCTTATTATAAAATATTAATATAATTATAATGAGCCGATTTTTAGGCTTATATAAGATGCTTTATGATTACTTCATTACAAAGCTTATTTGTCTTGCCTTTTACCCTAGAATCGCATATATGATTTTTTGCTGGTTATATGCTTGAAAACATTCAGATATGCCACACACACACACTCACATTATAATTCGCATCGCTCCAGAACAGGGCCAAGGGCCTTCACCCTATTTGTTGCTTCCAAATTATAAAATCTTCAAATTTTCATTGGTTGTTTGCTTAAAAATTTGACAAAATACGCTTAAATGTACATTTATGTATTTACGTTTGTGTGTGTGTATGTATGTTAAGATTTGTTAGGTGAGCGAGACAATGTTACACGTTGTCGAATTTTTATTAATTTGTTATGGGTTGCGCAAAATCTGTTTGCGAAGGTAAAACTAATTCAAAGCATTTTTTTGTAAAAAAAAAATTAATTCGTTTTAGCGAAAACGTTCTGGAATGTTAGCCTTCAGGTTGTCAGTTAATGTTTTTTGAAAGTGAAAATCGTGATTGTCAAATCTGTAAACATTTGGTATGTGAGATTATTTTTATGAGATTAGAAAAAAAAGAATAAGTAAAATGACGAATTTTTATTGAATTTTATGAAACAGGTTTAAAATTTGTTCATGAGTAAACTTCTTTTCAAAATTTTGTATGCATCTTCTTCCTTTTACTTGGTGCTTTTTAACAAAATGATATAAATAGAACCCATTAAAGGTTGGCATTAATTTCTTATTAGCGGTAAATGATACCAAAACGAAATTCCAATAGGAGCCACCTGCAATGGGGCGTTTTTCGCGTAGTTGTAGCTAGAAAAACTATCCAAACATTTTTGGTGGATATTAAATAGTGGGAGGTGATAGACATTATACTGTGGCAAATATTAGTGTCAGTATGCTGTTAGTAAATAAAAGCACAACAACAATAAAGCAAGCAGCCACTCTTGTGAACACATCAAAGTAATTCATTTACAAACGTACATAGAAGACGACGAAGAATATCTCACATACACATATATAGTCATCAGCTAAGAACAGAAGTATTTACTCACACATTTACACGCATATAGCTAAATAACCAAATATGCGATATAACTGTTCCAAATTTTCATGAAAAGTCTAGACCTTAGGAGAAATAGGCGAACGAGTCTAACTGAGAGTATAAAAACAATGCGCTGCAAGCGATAGAGATAGATAGATAATTATCAGGCATCCCCAGAATTCGTTACAATACGAAAGTAGTCGATTTTACTGAAAATTTCAGGGCATCATAAGATTACATCGAAAGGCGGCCAGCTTTTTTAAATTTTAAATCGCATACCACTACCATCGCTCAAAGTTGCTTAACTACTCAGATTACCGACGGAATTAATAAATAGCCCCACCTCTGGGCAATGCTCATGGCGCTTGATCTATCAAAAACTCCTGACACGCTCTGCGATGGCACTCAACTCCAAGATATAGCTCTTCCCATTCTTAAAAAGGTGGAGCCCCAACTATGTAGATGACAGAAAGACGTCCATAAAATTCAAAAATAAAAAAAACTAAACCATGAGGGGTGTCCTATACGCACTTATATTTAAATTCTCTGTATCCTAACTCACTTTTCTACCGGAAAGAGTTACTACAATCTTTTAGTTAAACGACTGCGTGACGCTAGATGAACCCTGCCCTCTCCTGTTTCTTTTACCTCACTCAACTGACTAAATCCACGATCGCACTTTTCACGACGTGTACCGCCTCATACATGGATAATATGACATCTCAGCATGCACTTTAACGAGATACGACCACACATAACTCAGCTGTAACCGTTCTCACACACAACCGGTGGCTTCCTACAACGCATTATGCCTACTTGGTATCCTAAATTAAATTTGGAAGCACATTTTCCAGAGAGCGTACGTCACCCTAGCAACCTTTCAATGGGGATACTGTAACATATTAAACCCCCGCTCGTGTGTTTAGCGTATCTCTAAAGCTCACTCACTATAAAAAGCGTGACAGTCTTCGATTTTTTCTATATATAAGGTATTCATTTATAAATATCGGAGTGATGAAAAGAAAAATGCTACAGCATGTGCCTATGTTTCGATTTGAAATTAAGTTGTGAAATTGAGCGTTTAATAGATACCGTAGTTTTTCCTGGTTGCCTTCTTGCTTGCATGTCGGCAAAGTTTTGCGTGACCAGTTTTTTTCCACGCGAAATTTTCTTTTCGTTTGGTATGGACACCATGTGAATATGTTAGGTTGAGCTGGCCGGTCCGTGAGAACCTAAAGAAAGCTGCCCAAGTAAACTGTAAAATCCTATCAAAATAACTCGGCCCTCTAAGCAAATATTAGAAACTTTGCAGGACCTGCACCTGCACTACTTGCTTCTTCTATATCTGATACGTATACCACTTTTTATAACTGGAATCCTAACTAGCGAAAACGAGACACAAAAAAAACACATCGGCTCGTGTTTTCCTACAACCCGTACTTTATGCAGCTGCTATCACTGACGAGGCCTTATTTAAAAGCATATGACGGCAGTAGGCAGCGTCAGTAATTTTTTTGGTGGTCGTAAGACCTGCACATGATCTTCACACTTTGCTGCCACGCACTTGCTTCCCTGCCTTACTCTCTTGATAAATAATATGCAACTCTTGCCTCCGTTTTATCTCGACCAAATTGATTGGTCAGTAATGGGTCAAACTTCGAGGGAAGCGCCGTTCTTAGTTTATTCATACACTAGCTCAACACAGTCGCAGTTTAAACTGTTTTCCTCCAGTGTTTCTATAAATTTTATCACGGCTGCTATTTCTACATGAAAAATACTTCAGAGATCTGGCAGATCAGCACAGTTTACCTATTTCGTAAGTCTGGAACCAAAGGTGCACATTTGTCCGCCATTTCAGTGCCAATGCACAAACCTTCACTTCTTTTCTGGCTCTTGATCTTCATTGAAGCGCAAGTATGGAATCACGTAGTATTTTCCTGACCGTATGGTCTGCTTTCAGACTGCCCTGAGGCACGGTGTCTCAGTGCAGTTGTAAACGCTTTGCTCTTCGCCACCAGGTCCCATGTGGTATATGTGGCATGGAATACAGTGCTGCCCTTAGAGCTCCCTTTAATTTACCTAATACTGAATGGTCTTACGTTGATAATAACTACTCATTGGTTCCGAACAATGTAAACA